>NC_060254.1:49964870-50265346 GCF_921293095.1 Ischnura elegans | reverse complement strand
CATTTAACTGAAAATATAATTGTAATACCATATAATATTAATTTAAAAAAATTGTATTATCACTTTTTATTTTCACTGCCGAGACTTATAGTGTACCATGTATTATATTCCATAGGACGAGGTCCTAGGTCAATAAAATTTATTGCTATTATTATTATACCACTCTGCAGAGACACCTGAGTTAAAAAAAGGTCCAGTATTATGAGCCCAAATGCAGCTCCATCCCCTAGTTTTCTAATTTTATTCTCTCTAACTGTTATGGCATTAGCATATGATGAAATTAATGCCAATATGTGATTCAAACAGAAAGTAGAGAATTTTTAGACCCCAGCGCATTTCCGACAGAGATATCGTAAATAAAATATGTGTTTTATCCTTCATAGAAAAATATATTTATTGTTTACATATTTCTACTTAATTGGAAATTGTCCATAAAAATGGTATTTCGTTCGACATTAACCACAGTAAAGGGCATAATTGAATACTATCCTTAACTGCAGTGATATTTTCAATTATTTCTTAATTTTCACGTAAGGTATTGTAACTTACTTCTTAAGAGTTCTTTTATCTTAAAAAGTTCTAATTAATTTCCCTTAGACAGCGTTACACAATCAAAATCACAGATTCCATCCCGAACTTTATGACGAAAAATTGTTTTCATGTTAATGAGTTCAAAACTACTCTTCATCTTATCGTTAGTATTACGGCGTGTTAAGAGTGCCAGTCACCCGCCTGCTAAGGCACCAAAAATGGTTGTATGTATACAGCAAGGCATTAAGAAGACTACAATTAGGGATTGTGGTTTCAGTTGGTTTTTAAATATATCAAACTGAACTCTTCTCCAACTCCACAACTCTTGAACTCCACATTCGAAGACGAAAACCAGATGCAAAATAAGACGCCGCAATCCAAGAATTTCTGCATAATATTTTTTTACTTCAGTGGAAACCTCTTTTTAAAAATTATTTTTCTGAAAATATTAAGGAACCGAAAACAAATACTTCAATGAAGATGACACTTTAATATTTTCGACTAAGAAAAAAATAATCTGCAACATAACACGGCTATAAGAACTAGGGTGTCAAAACGACACCCTCCCGGCATTCCTGGGGTATGCCAATTTCCCGGCATTCTAGTGTTAACCAATCAACACCGATCATAGACGGATGGTGACCTATATATTGATATGAATCACATGGCTCTAGCGAATTATGATTTGCAGAAACTGAGGTCAATAAACGCACCATAGAAATATAGTGAACTGCTTTTTTAATGAATAATCTCCTATTATTTAGCGATAATGGCGAATTGGTGTTCTGCAGAAACGCAGATTTGTTTAAAATTGATACTTTTTTGGAGCGATTTTGGATTTAGCAAATCCAATTGATTTTTTCTAATTAATTTCTGATTTCGCTCTTAAATCACTAATGCCATAAGTAGAGATACCTACTTCTTGCAATGCTTAGTTTCATGTGTAAATTATCTACTAAATGTCAGTTGAAATTCACGTAATTCACTGCTAACACAGCAGGTAGAGGGTAAAAAAGCGATTATATGGAAGTACATGGATGAACACATCAATTTACTTCATAAAAGCACAACGCCAAATCAATTACTGGATAAACAGGAATTCTGGCTGATTGATGATTAAACAAAGGAGGGGCGCAGCTAGGAACTAAGGCTGGGGGTGGTTTAGGTGCAACTAATACCGGGGTATGTGAGGGTATGGAGTACCCACTAGAATAAGCGGTAGGTGCCAGACTAATAAATTGCGGAATTTTAAGATAAAAGATTCAAAATGGTGAGTTTTACAGCTTTCTGAGGGATATTTTATTAATCCTTACACTATTCTATTAGTAATATCAATCCAATTAAGTAAAATGGATTAAACTTAAAAATTTCTCTCAGCTCTTGGGGGGTGTTTAACCCCCATAATCCCCCCTCGCTACGCCACTGTATCAAAGCACCGAGTAAAGCAGAACTCTGATTTATGATTGATGATCGGCTTCATTTTGCGCAATGATCCACTAGTCATTTGAATCACTCGGTGATTGAATCATTTTGAACGAATCGATCACAAACCCATCACTATCGCCTACTTTCAAAATGTCCTTAATGACCCTGACCTTTGAAATTGCAATATTTCGGAGTTAAAGGTCTCATAAGCATTTATTAATGAAGAAGAGGCGATTCCAATGAAACAGACCTAGGACCTATAGAAATATACAATTGTAAAACACTTCTTCCACTGCTAACCTACCCATTATATAATTAAACATCGCCAAATTTCCTGCTAATTGAAATACTATCTTGATTTCATGGATTTCTAGCATAAAGATAGATAGGAAAAATAAGCCCCTCCAATACCTATTCCAATAAAATTTGCAATAACGAACCGTCCTCCGCCGCGTATCGCTTCACTCTCCAGTGAGGCGGTAATGAACAAAATAGTATTATGAATTTCTTGCTATGAGAAAAAGTATTTTTATCCCAAATTAATTTTATAAATTAAATGGGGATCGGATTTGTGTGGTGGCAAGCGTTTTGGCTTCCTACCCCGTGTTATCGGGTTTAAATTCCGGCGGGAGCAGGCCTTTCGTTAAGGGCAAACAAATGTCGACGCCGGGTTTCTCTCCACCCTTACTTACCTACCATTTCCTTATACCGCAAATGATCACAGCTGTTTGTCGCCTCCTCCAAATACCATAGCATGCCTAAAATAAATAAACATCTACTCAAGAAAATTTTACAGCAGGATTTAAAAAACCTTTTGAAAGGGTTCGTGGATAACCGTGATTCTGAAAAAATATTTTTTGATGAGTTTAAGTATTTTCTCCTATTACATGGTTTATAAAGGTAAAAAGATTTAATTTGTATGGTTTTCTGATAATATTGATCACTTTCTCGCTCTCTTTAGATGCTTGGGTTTTTCGTCAATTAATAAAAATACTACACCCAAATTTACCAAAGTATAATCATATGGCATAATATTATTAGCAATCAAATATGGCATTTTTTACAACAAATGTAAATGTGCAGATTACTGAGGATTCTGAGCCTACCATTTCTTTCAATAATGGTAATCAGATTATGACCTGTAGAAATATAACACAAGTGTAAAAAAATAACTTAAAAGGGCTTAGCAAATATGCAACTCAGTATATTCTAATTAATTGTTTTCATAAATATTTACACTAATTTCGCGCCCTGCACGATTAGCTTTTTTATACTAAAGTATCCTTTCACAATTTAATGCCACCTTTGTATATGATAAATTATCTCCCTCTATTTCTAGATATCAGAACTGAAAATATATGGTTTTATCCCAACTAGATGTCTGCCGTTACTTTTTCCAAGATTTTTCATCTCAACTTTCCCCCGGGAACTCATATGACGTTCAGCTAAAATATGATGAGGTCACGATAGACTTATAGATATGACTCGTCAAAATTCTATGACTCTATCAAAAGCGGAGAGGCATTTCCCCATCATTTCGAGCATCGTAATTTTATATAAATCCAAACTTGTTATCTATTCCATTTCAGATAGCTCTACTTTCCAAATGTCACGATTGCAGTGAAATATGAGGTCGCCTCTAGCGATTGTAGATCTCTGTGATGGAAAATCGAAATTTGCGAGGATAGAAATGTAGACGGGCTGCGGGAAAAATTGGGATCAGGTGATAAAAATAGACGCAAATTTCTCTGTATTTAATATATATGTCGAGTCCAGTGAGTGGGTTACCAGGAACATGCAATGACATGATTTCGTATATCCGTTAAGCGACGCGTTAATTTAAAAAAATGATTGGCCAAGAGCAACAGCGTGAGAGACGGAAAAAATGAGGTATCCTCGATGACGGTCACCATTTCGAAAAATAATAAAAGGAAGTCCAACTTTGGAATCTGATATGTGATGGGGCGTATCGAACGGGAATTTATCTGTCACTAACGACTTGGTAAGATAGCTATATCGCCTCTTAACTTAGGGTCGTAAATATCAGTTATGCATTTATTTATTGAAAAACTATACATAGACAGAAAATCCTTTTACTATATCGAAAGAAAAGCCAAGAATTAATTTAAAATTCCTTCTTCCATGGTAAAAAAATGCGTAATTGAGATATGTGAACATGCAAATGAACTAAGTTAAAAATCAGGGAAATTGGCGGTAATCAGCCGCTGAATAAGAATTCCAACGCATTGGGGTGTGTCTAATTTAATAGTAAGTAAAAAAATAGTAAAATTATGTGCATGTATATGTTGAAGGCCATAAAATTAATCGCGATAATTATCCATGTAAAAAATAAATTCCAAAGGGAAACATACTTGGTGTTACACGTTAATTTTCATACAAGAATTATTAAGGGCGTAAAATGGTAAAAATTTCCAAAGTCTTCTATTAATAGGATCACCATTTCTTTCATATCGCGCCTGAAGCAACAAAAAATGCGTAATTGGTGAGAGATGTAAACATAAAAGCAGACTTGGTTAAAAAAGAAGGGAAATTAGCGATACTCTACAATGGAGTAAGAATTTGATCGCCAATGGGGTAAGTCTAATTTCATAGAAAGTTAAAAATAGTAAAATTATGCCTGTGCTCTACTCGATTGCAATAAAATTTCTCAGGGCAGTCACAGCAAAATATCCATGAAACACACAAATTGCAAAGGTGCAAGTAATCATTAACTTTGTGGGGCAGGTAAATTTTCAAGCGAACATTATGAAGGGCGTAACATAGTGAAAATTTCCCACGTGTTTTATTATTAGATTCACATTCTCTTCATTATCGCGCCTGAAGCAACAAAAAATGCATAATCGAAGAGGGTTGTAGACATGGAAGTGGACTAAGAGAAAAGAGCAGTGAAAATTACGATACCCTGCCGTGGAGAAAGAATTGAAACGCCTATGAGATAACTATAATTTAATAGATAGACAAAATTACTACAACTGTATCTATGTTTTAATCGAATGCAATAAATCCTTCAGGACAGTTTATAGCAATATCCATGACATATAAAACAAAAAAACGCGTAGTTGAAGAGAAAGGTACACATTGAAAAGGTTACAAAAGCAGGGAAATATGCGATACTCTGCCTTCGAATAAGAACTCGAACGCCAATGGAGTAAGTCTATTTTAATAGAAAGTCAAATTATGCCTATGTTTCAGTCGAAGGCAATAAAATATCTTTTGATAGTTACAGTGAAATATCAATTAAACACACCTAATGCAAAGGTAATCATTAACTTTGGGTGGCAAGTAAATTTTAAAACAAACATTATCGAGGATATAACATAATGAAAAATTTCTAAGCTTTCTATAAATAGATACACTCCTGAGACAAATGTATTGGAATATAATAACAGAACATAAAATATGATTTTTCGTTCTTTTTAGCTCTAACTCTTCGACTATTTTCCAACAACGTCGATTGACCGTAAATGGGACAGCTATTAACTTTCCGGAGGGTTGCCTCTTCGACACCCACATCTCTTACCCATTAGCTCGTCCTCCTGCACTAGATTGCTCGGCCTCCTGCTCCAGGCCAGTAGTCTCGAGGTCAGCCTAGGAAGAGAACCCGAGTGAATCCCTTTTTGGAGGCAAACAATGCCCGGAATTCAGCTTCAAATGGTCCCCAATTGCGTCCCATTCATCTACATCGCAGCAGATCTGAGATGGTGGAGCTACAACCAAGAGGACTGCATAGAGAAGGCCCAATTGCATCCCATAGTACCAAGGCTGCTTTCTGTTGACTTCGGTCATATTTTAATCGGTTCTCAAAAATGTCCGCATTAAGGTGATGAGTGCAATGCTGTTTCTAATATTTTGCATTATAATGTTTGTAATTACGATGAATAGCATTGAAAAGTTTTGAATAAGATAGATCACATCATCGTGTATATAAATGTCTCCCCAAATTGTACCTTATATCTCCATGAAACTCGGATCACTTTGTCCGACAGCGGCGCGAGTGGTGACTTTTGGAAACATTGAAATGCACGGTGGGTGGCAACACATTTAGAGGACGATTTGAAGATCCTCTTTTGTAATATTCGTGGCTACAAAAATGCTCATGATGGATCTGATTGAGGAACACGAAAGGTCACATGGTGCGCAGGCGCGGAAATTAGTGATGGGTCATCGTGAGCGACCAATATGCGCAATTCAGATCTTTAATATGATCGGTTGATGGACAGGATCACTCAGACGAACGACAAAATTCTTTTCACCATTGGCAAGCAATTTCTTTCGTGGGTCACTGGCAAGCGATGTCAGTCCGTCGATCGTCTAACATTCGCTATAAACTCCCTTAATTGAAGTGAGAAAAGTGATCGAAAACAATGAAATGACCGATTTCGCCCTCGACTACAGGCAATATTCAATACATGGAGTATCTCATAGGAAACTTCACAAAAAAACTAGAGCGCCCACTTGTTCACTTGAACCTGATGCCGCTTTTCTAATCACAAGCATCCTGCTCCCATTATATATTTACTTACGATAATAGTACGATGTAATATGCATGAGTAAAATTGGTAAACTTAGTAATTTCTTTTTGTAGTAATTTCTTAGTAATAACTTCTGCCGTTTCGGGATCATAGTTTCTCACTCCACAAACCCGCTTATCGCATTACGTTTCGCATGACGTAAACGCTGACCTTAAAATATGGATGGTGTATTTTGCTGGTCTACATTTTTTTCGTAGTTCCTCCCAGGCTAGCTCGTTACCCTTTCCACTCTCCCGTTTCCTATTACACTGCAGATGCAATTCCGTAAGCCAATAGTTAGTTACTGCTCCCCAATTATTGAGCTCACGTGAATGCTCACGGCAAACATAACCCATGATGGCCATTTTTTCTCAATCATTACTTTCAAGGCCATTCATTTGAGTTAGCCTAACGGTCAATTTCTATTTCCGATGAGTAATGCTAACACATTCTTGCGGCGTCCGAGAGAGTCTGCAATCGAATTATCGCTTACGAAATTTATGACATTTCTGAGAAACCTATGCATGAAACGATGAACTACATTGAATATAGTGCACGCACAGGATATTTTCCTATTTGAAAAAAGGGTTTATCATTCAAGTATTGACAAACTTTATTTAATATTTCCTAAAAATCATAGAATTCAGGTAAAATCGAGTGCTGGGATTTGAAATCAATATGAATATTTGTGGGAAAAATCATTAAACTCCCCATCTTAAATATACATTATATAAACCACAATCTGTCAATAATCAATGAGATGCATTTAAAATTTTCAAATTTAAAGCTGTTCTTTATAATAAAACGCCAACGGTTTCCACTGCAATGAGAAAACAATGATCGTGGTGTCTTTACACTTGGTGGATTGAGTTATCCCTTATAACGAACATAGAGTATCAACATTGGCTTGCCACATTTCACCGAAAATCAAGAGGAAAAGCACGAGAAGATACCCAAGGATGGATATAAACACATACAGGGAAGCGACGAGGAAATAAAGCTCCCCGAAACTAATGGAGTGATCAAAACGAATGCTCGCAGAAGTTGGAATATTCCTGGAAGTACAACTCCTTTTTTCTCCTGTCAACTTTCACTAATTCTTTTCCACTGGAGATAGAATTCCATCTTTTGTTGCCTCGAAGATGTTTAGATTTAATCCTTTCCGACATCAGCTCAACACGAGGAATGACAGCGCGTCATATAGAATTGAAAAAGTTTGTGAAAATAGGTGCGTAAGATATTGGAGAAAATAAAATGAGGAGGAAGATAAATACACGAATAAAATCTTCTTCTTCTATATACATAAAAGAGGGTGCCTGTCCTCAAAGCATTTTCATTCAGTGGCACGCGTTGCAACCAAAGTTTTTACATTGGTGCACCCCATGCTCCCAAACCCCATAGAGCTACTTTTAGAATGCGTACCACGAGTCCTCTGCGTCGTTTTCTCATTACCGTTTGTTACGTCACGTCACACGACTTCTGTGAATGGACATCATGCTGGGTTGGTATACCGCTCACTCAAAAGATTCTGTACTCTCTATCCTCTTTTTGCACACCTTTTTTTGCTGACACGGTCTCCGGCGTTACTTTGTGGAACTGTTTCGTGTTAAAAATAATAAAAATACTTTGTTATATTCCAAACGGTACGACCCGGTTTCTGCATATCATCCTATCAACAGTTGATGATTACATGATATGCAGAAACCGGGTCGTACCATTTGAAATAAAAGTGGAAATAAAAAAACGATTTGCAATATCTTCTTTACCCGACGTTTTTGGTCTGCGCACTTGCGGACACATACCGATCAATTTTACGGAGCGGGGCTAAAGATGATCCCATAAGGGGTATGCGGAAATAATTTTTCCTTTGTTTTCTCCCATATATGAATACAATCATCGTACCCGATTTCTTTTATTGAATAAAACTCCATCTATGTGACCATGAATTCCTAGATTACCAATTCTTGTAATTTACCAATTGTAGTGCGAATTACTAAGTTGGATTTTAGAGAGACAAAGTTCCGTATTTATATCAAATGGGTAACATTTTGGAAAAAATTGTTTAAGCTACGCATGCGTATTGTCGAATTTACAATTATTTCATATGCCAATATCTACCGAAATATCCCAAATAATACTCACGTGGGAATTTATTTCCTTGGGCTAGGAATTAGCCTTAAAATAAGTTAATGGCCCCAGTATGCAGTGACATCAGGTACTACAGAAGATCTATGCTAAAAAATTGCTCTGGTTATTTATTTTACCCTAAAAGACAGTGAAGGAAAAAAATACCATTGCCAACTAGTGGAAGGCTTAATACGTATTAAAGATTGGGGCCAAATACAGGTGTCAAATACGCTCTTAAGCCCATGTTACTGGGGCCATTACTTACACAAACGTACTTATGAGAGAACATTTCAATTTACGTCGCGTAAAGCGGTTAATTGCTAGAACGTATGTGAAAATGTGTGAACGCGCGATAACAATAGCCTCCGTCCAAATTCCGTTCATATTTTTGCACAATTGCTCGCCAATTTGAGAAAAACATGTAGTTTTGAACTGTGCGATTAAATGCCTCACATAAAACAGCCTTTATAGTGTACCTAAGCGGCAAATACAGAAAGTGAGAAGCGAATGCGTCCAGAAACAAAGGAAACCATTAAGATAAGGCTCGCTGTGCCCTTTTTATAACCATTGAAATGGGGAGGAGCTTTACGGAGTGCGAGGGATAAGGTGACGTGGGCGGAAGATACGAGGGGAATAAAGGGGAAGACAGAAGCTGAGTCGGTAGAATAAGAATTGTTGAAGAGAGAAGTTAAAAGAAAGGTCATGCTTGAGGAGGAACGCTATGGTGAAGGACATCAAAGAGGATTCAAACGGGGAAGGGAAGTTTGGGATTAGATCATGGAGATGAAAGAGACCAGTCTGACTGGCACGTCGGCTGCTAATATCTTATATATTTTTTCGCGGCGTTACGCCAGGTAAGGCGCCAGCCACGAATACTACAAAAGAGTTTCCTTAATTCGGTCTCCAAATGTGTTGTCACCCACCGCGCATTAAAAAGGGAATACAAAAGTTAGATCTAGGGTTTCCACGGCGTTTCTCCATATGAGTCTCGGCTTTCGGGAGTTCCTCCGCGTTGACATGTGCATCTCAACGCGGCATTGATGGATATCTCAACGCGGAGGAACGACCGAAAGCCGAGGCTCATATGGATTTACTAAAGTCGCCACTAGTGTCGCTGACGGAAAAATTGATCAGCGTTTCAAAGACAAAATACTCGTAAGACATAATTAGGGGTGTCAACCAAAATTTTATACACGATGATGTGGTCTATCGAATTCATAACTTTTCAATGCTAATCCTTGCAATTACAACATTATAATTCAAAATACTGGAAAAAAGTGGATCGCATTGCACTCATCACCACGCCGCGGATATTTTTGAAAACCTTTTAAACTGCGACCTAAGTGGCGACAGAAAGCAGCCTTCCAAATTATGGAATTGGGCCTCCTGTATGCAGTCTCCTTTGGTGCCAGCGTTTACGCAAAAGCCGAGGTAGCAGGCGGCATGGCGCGGAGCGGCGGAGTACAATAGCGACCATTATTAGCACTATATTAATCTTATAAACAACTCATTGATTGATATTTATGATTTTCTATAATCTATCACGCAATTATGGGGTATTATAGTCTGTGTACCGTATGGTGGCGCACGGGTCCGCCAGCTACCTGAGTCGGTCCGCGAGCCGCGAGCGCCGGGGGTGGGAAAGGACCGACAATTAAAACTCTATGAGACCGACTCTGGTAGCTTGCGGGGCCGCGCGCCACCCCACGACTATAAGGAATAGCTATGAACGAAATTAATTATGAACACGCTCGTTTAGAGACATATTCGTATTTTTCGGCATAATTTTTCGAAAAAAAGTTTTTTTCTCCCTCAACAGAGGACATTTATAATCTCATTCGGGGCCATAAACTCAAGTTTACATGCATGCATTCCGCTTAGAAGTGATTACTGATATATTTCCGACTAAATACAATATTAAAAGCAAATTTTATGATAATTTCAACGTGGATGCAGCAGTCGCGACAATGAGACGACTTGTCGTCAAAGACGCAAAGGCCTAAATAAAGGTGGTTACGAGATTTTCGAATTATTTTATTCACCGCAAGTCAGGCGAAGATTAGCCATATTTATTACAGCATTAAAAATTAAATCAGCGAGTAATATTAGTAAAGTACGATCGGAGTTTTAAAAATAAGCTTGTAATAATAACACCATATCACCGTATGTTTCCCTGAATAGGAATTTATAATTGAAAACTAACCTCACACAATTGTCAAATATCTTTCGGCACAGAACTTGTAAACGAAGGAACTAAATGCGGAACTCTGGAAAAACGATGATCAACGAAAACAAACGCTACGACATTCACTACTTAAAGTACATTAAGGTCAAAGCACTATGCCCCTGGGCTTTGGGATATTCGCTTTATATTAAAAGAACTATTCATATAAAGATCATGTGTTCGATGTGCTTGTGACATCTCCCATCATCCATTTTTTCAGCCTCAAAGGTGCAATGACCATTTTATCCAGAGATGAAGCATTTACACAAAGAACTCGGAAAAGCGCAGGTAGAAGACTTTGCAAGTAAATTAACCATGCATAATAAAGTTTCTGCCCTAGCAAAAACATGGCATGGTAGCATAGGAGGGCAATATAATTAACTACTCGATAGAGCTAACGATGCCTCTTAAGAATGTTTGCGGAATACTCATTTTTTCACGTTGAGCCAAAACTACCACATTCCCTGCTGAACTAAAAGGAAAGGAGTGCACATAGAGATGAATAATAATATTTACATCAACTTGGAAAACACTGACGTTAAATAATGAGTCAAAGAATTCCATTTCCGCTTGACACATACCAGTAAAAACCCTGAAATACCTTTCCGGTTCCTTTGGACTAACAAATAATGCCATCGTAAATTCTCTGAACGTAGAACAGCAATACGCTACACACGCACTGTGGTTAAAAAGCAAGGTTCAACACATCCACCATTTAGAGTGGTGCAGCCTAAGCCTATCCAAAACATTTATTTCCAACCAGTTTGTTTGGCATCAATTCAGAGCTTAACTAGAGGTAGGAGTGAATCAGCACACCACCTGTTATCTACGAAGAATTAATTTACTAATCGCTTACTCTCTCGTTAACGAGTTGCTAAGTGATCTATTCTGTCCCAATTTAACGCCTCCACGAACTTCAAATGGGCCCAAAAATATTGGCAAGCCGCCACCGCAGCGATAGCAGCGCGCTCTGTGTGGAGTCCACATCCTTTTCCGAGATTTATCACAAATGGTTTCGGGGTTTTTCAAGGGATATGGAGAGAAATCTAGGAAGGGAAAAATTGGAAACAATGGGAAAAAGGGTGACTGGGATGAATGCAAAACAGGAGGGGCCTTTTAAAGGATGGATGAAAACTTGCTGAATGCATAAAACATGAATTACAGACCATATAGACAGAACTATTTCCTAAGATCTACATTTTCACTAGATAGGCCTTTATGAATCACGCATTTTACAGATTTACAATGGAAAATAGATGGTATAATATACCAGTAAACGTGAAGAGGGCTCAGATATAAGGTGGCATTAAAATTTTGTAAACAATGACATGGAGGGCGTACCAATTATGGCCCATTTAACGCCCTTAATCTATACAGGCCTAAGTCCAACTATGCAGCAAAATCGCAATGCAAAAATTTGAGTTGCGAGGGAAGCGTGGAGAGACAGAAGTGCTCGAAAGAGTACCTACTCAATTCTGCTCATTCCGCCATTTTTTCTATAGAATCGCCTTTTTCGGAGATATATAACCTACTTAAATTAAATCTAAGTAATGCTACACAGCTGTTGGATTCCAGTCTTTCTGAATAAAACAAGATGTGGACTAATGACTGCCACAATGACTTCAGTCCCATTACCAAGCTTCTCTGCAATTTTCGGATTATTCATTACCACCGATTATTGACCCCCAAATTCTCCTCAAAAGTAGATACACAGAGGTAGCTGGCAATACGGACATAGATAGAAAATGAGGTGTTTCGACAATTTTTCCTGGCTTTTCAGACGATTTAATAGGGGGTCAATGCAATGCCTCGTTCACCCGAGACAATTGTACGAATCTGTCAGTCAGTCCGTGGTCTGAGGTGGATTGTACTATATATTGAAGCAAAAGGGCAACTATTTGCTAATAGGGTAGCTTCCTTTATTAAAGAAAACGAAAGGCATTGAAGAAGAAGAATGTTAATGGTCAATTTTAACCTCATTTGAAAAAGGCCAGATTGGCGCCCATGCGATGCAACTCCACCTTAGGTCACAGGGATCTAGATTCTATACGAGTAGATAGGAGTTCTACATCGTCTGAGATGCATGCACGAGGCACAGAGCTCAGGGAAACATCTCTTAATAATCACTTGTTAAAATTGCCTATGGACGGAAAGTTTCCTTCGTTTCATAGGGTATTAATAATCCTTATTTAAGCCAAGCGCTACCTACTAGCAGGGTACTCTGCTAACTTCTAGCAGCCAGCATCGAATCGGCACTCATAGCCTCGCAGTAAGGTGGCCTCAACCGGAACCAGAATGACGTCACACGGGCTTTTCCCAGCATTCATTATTAGCCATCAATTTTCGCGCTCTTGGAAATTTTCCCTTTTCAATTAATCGCCAAAAATAGATATCGTCATTTAAAAATCTAAAAACGTGAGACAGGTACTCCACGAGTATTAGTCTGTCAATTTAGGAAAAAAGTAGGAAACCACCCTGGTCTTTAAAGAGTGGGTACGAAGTAAAGAAGGGTAATGCAGTTAGTGTAGCGGGGACACTGAGGATAGAACCTGGTGAGCGATGGGTGCGATAATCGAAGGTCGGCTATCAGAAGACGGAGCAGGTCACATCTCTTGCCTCGTACAGCGCTATTTGTTGCCACTTCCTCTGACACATCCTCTGGGAAACTACCTAGCTACCGCGAAAGTTCCCTTTCTCTCCCATATCTGCTCCAGTGCTCGCAATACCTCCCTTCCAACACCCTTTTTCCTTTCTAATACCACGGAATTTTGCACGCTAGCCCAATAAAACAACATGTCTTATCCAAGCTCGTGTGTCTAAACCTTACGCTTTCAATTAGATTACAGAGAAAACTGACGGAAACATAATTTCTACAAAAATTGCAAACGATTAAATTTTGAAACGCAGGCCTCGAATTTCTTCTCTCGTTCATTTTATGCATTAAAAATAAATAACTAATTATAGTTTGAATTTTCTAAGGACTCAAGGTGAAATTTAACCGTCAATTTTCCCTCACAAAGCTACAGAAATCCCCAGTAAAAGAAAGATGGCGGCATACTCCATATTGTGCTGGGAAGCTAAATGTATACAAAATACATATGAAATTACTATCAAATATTATTAGGGTCAAAGTTCGTTGTTCCAGGGGTAACTACGTAGGTTATTCAATAAATAAGGGCTTCCTCGCGTGAAGGAATTCTCTGAATACATTCTCGAGCATTACACATAACTGGGGGAGGGAATGAAAGAGGATCATGATCGATTTAAAGCAGCAGAAATTTGACAGCCAAGAGAAAAGAACATGGCAGGATTAAGTCACTGAATAGAAAAACCCGAATATGAGCATAAAATCACTAATAAAAAAATTAACAACGTATGCAATGTAACAAATATGCAATAAGAAAGAATAAAAGCAAAATCGTGAACTATCTAGTCTTATTTAATCATCTTACAAGGAAGAACATCTTATTTTCCATCTATTTGGGCGATTACCTTCAATAAATATGGACAGGTGATTTTTGTGATATATAAGTAAGAGGCTTCAGATTTATGGCAGAATTAGAAAAAAAACGCGTTTAAAATAGTCATGGGAATTAGATGCACACTAAGCCATCAAAAGTTGTGGAATAACAAATACTTACAATGCCTGATTACTTCTATATGTAAAATGAACATTATGATGGCATGGAAACTATAATATAATCTGTAAAATCCCCTACTCATTCTAAAAGGGACTAATTATTGAGGCTTATATCACGAAGCTTGAGGAAAAAGTCGCTATCACTCCAGTCACAATGGAATAGAGAAGACGTGCGTTGTGAAATCACGATAATGCTAACGCCATTATAACTCCACTAGCCCCACAGGCAGGCATTAGGCGCAACTCATTCCATTTTGGTCGTACAAAAGGTTAGAGATAGCAACCACGGGGGAATTTCTAGTAATCGGCTTGAGTTGCCAACTAAACAAGTAACACGATTAAATCCCGACTGAGAGCAGACGGGTGGGCAAGCAAGCGGGATTCTCCTCCCAACTGCCACACATTTCCTGCATTGACATCGCAAACCCGCCAATCAAGTTTCGAGGACGTAAGCGCTGCAAAAGGCAACGGAGCAGACACAGCAGCGGCGAGGCGGAGGATATACCGCCACCCCTCAGTACGTGCCTCCAGGACACTACGAGGCGAATCGCACAGGGCACCAACTTGACAGCGCCGCGCGCCGCCGGCACTCGTTAACCTTGCCGCCTATTACTCCGTCTCTCTAGCGGGAAAGCGAGCGCGATATTCACGTGCCGCGGTTCTTTAGTGCACGCCATGATAACAGATGTCACTCACGGCGCGCTGAACGATCGCATACTCCCACGCTGCTATCCTTAGCTGTGCAGAATGGAGAGACAAGAGAGAACTCATCTTACCACATGGAAGATAGGGTGTGTTTAGCAAGCGGAATTAACAAAAGCGTTCGTCATTTGTTAAGGTGAGGTGCAAAACATTTTCGACGAAAATGCTGAATTAGGCATAGAAATATATTAAATTCCATTACTCTTTCATTTCTATGTGGTCATTTAAGCATCCTCTTAAACAGTCTTAATGTGGCTAAAATTGATCCCGCTTTTCGGTTCATTAAAAACGCAAGACCACGTTGAGATTTCATAATGGATACAACATAAATACTACACACGTTTAGCAAAGGAATTTGCGACGGACAGACGAAAATACGGAATCAATCCAAAGACCTAAAAAATCTGTCATTTTGTTATGTTCTATTGATTCCCAAACTTAAAGCACCTTGCGTGAAAAAATATGGCCTATCGATTCGCCAAAAGGCGCGACAGTATGACTGAATTGACCAATATAATTAAATCCCACATGACAGGCATTGACAGCAGTATCTTATATCAACTAGCGAGAGCAGCTCTTTCTAGCCAACTATTCTCGTTAAAGGCTTGGGAAAACTCCATACTAGAGTTGGCTGCATACATATCTCGACCTGCTTTAAAGATATTCAACCTCCATCGTATTAATCGCCGACTTTCCACTTCAAGACTTGTACTTCATCCAAACATACATGCCCGTAAATTTCTCCATTCTCTCCAGCTGTCTCCTTCCAGCAGATGGCTAATTGCACTAGGAGTGAAAGAGGTTAGTTTGCCGGCGGCAGTTGAGTGGTTTTAAATTCCCCAAATTTAATTCATATACAAAAATATCCATTACATAGAAAAAGATATATATGATGTAAAAGAGAAGAAATACAGCGCTATAAAAATGTAGTGGATATAAGAGAGGAATGGAGAGCTGCGTCAAACCAATCTTAGGGTTGTTCCTAATATGAGCATCAAAGCACTAATAAAACATTTAATCAAGTATGCAATGCAATAAATATGCAATAAGTATGAAGAAAAGCAAACTCATGAACAATCTTGTCTTATTTACTCACCTTGCAAGGCAGAAAATCTTATTTTCCATCTACCAAGGCGATTACCTTCAATAAATATGAACAGGTTGGCAGGAAGCAGTTGGAAGGAGGCCCGATTGTAATATTATAAATGGAATATCACAAACTAAGCAAAAATTATACAAAATATTTTCAACAAATTGCATATTAAACACAATACAAATTGCATTAGAATCAATAAATGTAATCGCCATTTAGTATTAAGAACAGTGGGGTGATGAGTAATGTATTTGGCACTCGACTCTGGCAGCAGATACGTACTATCCGCCACCGCTTTTAACATTGCTCCCGTAGGAGGATGAGTAAGGCTCAACTCTGAAGGCTTCTTCTCACTCCACGCAACTCGAAGCAGAGATAAGGCGCGACTGTAGCATTTCGCGGGCTAGCGTCGTCTCTCTGAAAAATGAACGCCATTTCTCACGGGGCACGAAAACAAACGCTCGTGTTAAGCCGAACGAGTTCAGAGTGCTATAAACAACAACACGATTATAACCAAGCAGTCATACATTCACTATATCTTGGACAAACAATGTGAGAGTGAAATATTGCCATTCCACCTCCTTCCACCCTACGATGAGTGATCCATTAGTTGAAAGCAGACGCTGGTTAGAGACGAGATCTTCCACGCGTGGTATTAGGCGGGACTCGAGGAAAAACTTTCGAAGAGAGGTTTTTGCCGAGCTGTATAGCTTCAGATCCGCTCGAGATGTGCGCGAGCTACTCGGAGAAGTTTCAGCGACAATAAATATCCTCTCGCTAGTGTACGGACGTATCTCATCGGGGTGCAGACGAATGAAGGGGATTTCATATGAGGTGCACTGTATTCTTCTACATCTAGTTGACGAAATAATTTGAGAGACAAGACGAACAAATATACCAATGAAGGACAACTTAACCAGGATAAGTCGTTAAAAAGGCACTATTTTCGTTTCGCAGAAATTATACAATATAAATGAAAGCAGCCTTCAAATTGTATTTTTTATTCATAAAACGGGGTTAACGAGCCTAAAAAAATCAAATTTGAAGTTACTTTTTACGATTATGGATACCTGGGTTAGATTTCGGTACACGGAAATGTTTCTAAGATTATTTTTTCACGTAGTAGGTAATTTTGCTTTAAAAGCGAACGAAATAACAATACCTTTTTTACTATTGTGATGGAATTATATGAATTATTCAAACTTTAAAATAAAAACTAAAATATTTTTTTTATAGTTTGCGGAAATATAATATAACTGTTGAATATCAAATATACCTGAAGGCACACCTCCCTCAGAATTTCAAGTTCAGCAAACACAGCAAACGGTTCTTAGCAAAAGTCTTAATCTCAATCAAGGAAAATAGTTTTTTAAGTTCAGGAAAAGTAAAATTACAGGACGCGAGAATATTATCGATTTAACAGGGAAGAAATGAAAATAAATGACATATTCTCAAGACTTCACTACCGTCGATTAAATCTTTCGGAGGAAGCAATCCCGTTAAAAAAGGACCTGAGAGTTCGGTGGACAAGATAATGAGATTTCCACATCATTTGCGAGAATTGATGAACCAAAATGTGAGAGACAGCGAAAACTGTTGTGTGTTGGAATGCGAAGGTCGTGCTCGGTAAGGCGAATGAATATTACACGAGGTGATCGATGTTGGGATGAAAATGGATCCTATAAACTGCGAGATTAAACAGAAATGAAGAAAGAAAACATCCAGAAATGAACCAAGTTAGCGAATAACAAACGATAGGTACTCACATAGGGATTGCATAGAGGAGGCCCAATTCCATCCCATAGAAGGCAGATTTCTGCTGTTACTTCGGTCGCATTTTAATGGGTTTTCAAAAATGTCCGCGGCGCGGTGATACGTGCAATGGGATCCACTTTTTTCCTATATTTTGCCGTCTAATGTTTGTAATTGCAAGGAATAGCATTGAGCTTTTATGCAATTGACAGATCACATCATCATGTATATAAATTTCGGTTAAAATCCCTAACAACTCTCTATTTCCCAGTAATAATAGGATCAATTTTTCCGTCAGCGACGCGAGTGGCGACTTTTGTAAACTCGATTAAATGCGTGGTGGTTGACAACACATTTAGAGGTGGACTTGACTCCTTTGCACTATTCGTGGGTACTTTGCTCAGAAAAATGAAGGTAAACTAGTGCCGCGAACTGGAGGGAAGGAGACGACTCAGCTATCGCCATCTCTTCCTCCTCGGAGGACAATCGCTATATATTTCCCTCCTCTCTCCGTAATGCACATAGCGTCCCATACCTGCGCGAGTGAAGAGGCCGAGGGATACCGTCCAGACCGTGGTTGGAGCAAGTAAAGTCTATTAGTACGATGCGTGTGATTGATCCCTGCGGCTGGTTTGGCGGGCGGTTATTTCCACGCTTCCACGAGCCTAAGGCTAATACGCATCTCCGTATGCCTCGCCACTCTTCTTGCATTCCGTCTCCCGCATTTACTCAGGTTTGCAGAAACAAGTTCACGGCATTTTAAGTTCAAAAACAGTACGTAACGATTTTGCATGGCTTTATGCATAAGGCATTTTCTAAAATTTTTCTACTGAAAATTAAAGGGGAGGGTCGAATATGTATGCCCTTGTAAAGAGAGCCCTGGTTCAGAGGAAGAGAGGGCCGGATTGTGGCCTCATCTGGGCCAGGTAAAAGAAATAAATAACATCAATTCAAAATCAATATTAGACGATCATTCCTGTCTTGAATGAATATTGGCGAAATATTGCTGACACAAAATGAAAAAAAAAAAAAAAAACCTGAAGCCATTTTAGAAAATTTTAGCAATGACAATACGTAGTCGGGAAAATGGGCAGTGCATTAAAATCTCTCCACAATTTCAAAAAAGCAATATCTCAGTAATTCGTCCTAATTTTCCACCTAACTAATTCTTGAAAAAGTAATAAGATGTACAGTAGTTAAGAACATACGGTGGATATACTATTCTGCTAGGTGGAGATTTCGTAAGCATTGAAATACAGCTACTATCATGAAACATCATGAGTCCACGATAGGGCACTTTTAGCATATTAACTGCAAATATTCGCTAATTTCATTAAACAGAACATATTTAATGAATAAGTTCATTAATTCTAAGAGAAATACTACGGCATACAGTACCTAAGAACTAAAAAAAATTACCTCGATTACATCGAGAACGCAATACTAAGCTGCGAGAATTCACATTAATATAACCAACGATGCGATTATCATCTCACTATTCTGGATATTAGCGAGGCTGAGAAACCATGGGCGGAGGTAGCCCTTGAAATTGCATGTCTGGCGCGGAGGGCTTTATGTTCTTGCGACGAGCCGTCGAAATAGACAATGTCGCGAGATGACTTAAAGCAAGCATAGAGCGAGGAGATCCCTTCTTCCAGCGAAGGCAGTCTACGACGTCGTCTCCGAGGAAATCCATTCTTCGCAACGCAAAAACTGCATTTCCCGACTCACGGGGAGCCACCTACCGTCTTTTCCCCCACCTATTTCACCCCAATCCACGCTCCACGTGCTTCCCTGGTTCATGGGAATATTTCCCACGGCACCTCTGCCAAACTTCGAATCTCGATGCATGCATTTATTCATTGCTATTCGAA
The DNA here is from genome assembly GCF_921293095.1 of Ischnura elegans. Classification (NCBI taxonomy): domain Eukaryota; kingdom Metazoa; phylum Arthropoda; class Insecta; order Odonata; family Coenagrionidae; genus Ischnura; species Ischnura elegans. The sequence continues at coordinate 50,245,446 of NC_060254.1, read as the reverse complement.
CAACCTACGTCATGAATGTTGGGATGGATACTCGAGTTCTTGTATGAGTGCATGAACACTTGGAAGAATTAGATTATAGCAACAAACTCTCGGAATCTTTCCGAAAAATGCATTTCAAGTTTCGCATACTATGCAATAGTCGCCAAATCATTAACAGCCAAATACCCTAAATAATGCCTTGTTATTCGTTTTCAAGGGCACTTACAGGTTAAGTATATACTTAATAACCAATTTAATGCATATGCTTAGTGCAATTTTACATCGGAAACTCATCCAAAATTCTTCCCATGCTCTCCTTATTCACATAAGATCGCATTTTTTGAAAGCGGCAATGAAAGTATTCAAACTAATGGAGCACTAAACGCAAGACCCAAATCATTCAAGCGCAAAGAATTAATAAATAATTATCATAATAAAGTCACTATCAATAAGTGATAATAAAAGTCACTCACCTATGCAATGAAGCGAGATGAATCTGAATGTGGCGATCAGGATCCTGCCGTCACCGCGCGACGCGACGCCCGGACAAGACGCCACGCGCCCTTACCCTCCGACGCTTTCACTAAGACACCAGGGAAAAACTTTTCCTTGCGATACGAACCACTAAGAAAATACACGTGAGAGGGCTGTCCTTAATTTCCACTGGAGAACACTGACAGAATGAGTGTAAACATAAATTACTGTATTAACGAAACATCTCCTATCACGCACTCAAACTGAGAGTAAAATATCGGTCAAAAGGATTCTGGGGATAAAGTAGGGTGTACTTAACTTTTCGAGGAGACAGTTAACCATCTCAATTCTTGCAAAAAACAGTATCCACTTCAATAAAGTGAGTGTAAAAAGTTGGGGCACCATAACAATGATATTTATATGAATCAAGGAGATTTGAAAACGTTTTGGTAAAAGTATTTCCCGGAAATAAATCTTCGACGTAGATAGTCAGAAGATATTTTTCTTTCTTTCGAGAGAAATTATATTTTACATCAATATCTAATTTTCTGCCCCTAGAAAAAGACATGGGATTGTACCCCTAATTCTCTGCCACTATCGCTTAAACATGACAAAACGTTCCGACCATTCTTCGCGAGAAATCCATCCCGTGGCGTATGTGTCTTTAGCAATTCCTCGGTGGCACGACGCCAAATCTCACTGGTAATTAAACGAAGAGCTGTGATCCACACGGTCCTTTCAAAATACTTATTGCCACTACATTTTACTTATTACTAAATCAAATAATTCCACGGATCACTGTAGAGGCAACATTCACAGAAGAAATCATATGGAAAGGCAACAATGATCCCACTTTAAATACCAGAGACATAAAGAAGCCGCACCACGTGATAGCACAACAACTAGTTATAGGACACGGAAAAATACCTATTAAAGGAAGTTTTCACACACTCAAGAAACACTAAGGTGAAACTGATGAAAGACATCCACCGTCGTCTTCGCATCCAAAGTAATTTGTCACTATGAAGTAAAAGTCAATTACTCCGTCCATGGTAATCGTGTGGTAGCACGAATCTGTGCATCCTCACTAGTAATAGTAGAACAATTCAATCCCATCTCTAATGCGTTTCGATCGACAACGTTTCACATTCACGCCGTTGGCGAACAAAACCATGCTCTCAGCATAAACTGACTTGCGCTTATGAGCTCTTCGCCCAAGCTACTAAATAGGGGACTTCTCTAGTAATCCTCCCTTCCCCTCCATTCGCCAACCACCCACCCTGTGGCAAAACATTCGCAAGTCAACGTCATCACTACCCCAGATTCCCCACCTCTGCCCGGAATACAAACAATACGCAGAGTCGGGTGGCGAATGGGCCCACCAGCCAACACCATTTATCCCATTTTCAACACATTTTACGGGTCGAGAGATTCGCAAGGACATATAAGCTTCAAATAGGCATACTATCATAGCCACGACCACGAATATTACAAGAGGATCCTGAAGTCGGACTCTAAATGTGTTGTCAACCACCGCGCATTTAATTGGGTTTACAAAAGTCGCAACTCGTGCTGCTGACGGACAAATTGATCCGAGTTTCACGGGGAAATTAGGTATAATTAGCGGTTTTAACCGAAATTCATATACATTATGATGTGATCTATCAAATGCATGAAAGATCAATGGTATTCCTCGCAATTGCAAGCATTATACGGCAAAATATTGGAAAAAAATGGATCGCTTTGCACTCATCACCGCGTCGCGGGCATATTTGGAAACCAACTAAAATGCGACAGAGGTGACAACAGAAATCTGCCTTCTATGGGATGGAATTGGGCCTCCTCTATGCAGTCCCCTTGTCCACGACATTGCCATGGAAGACAAGGAACCCAGTTCTATCCCAGAGGACAAGAACCCCAGAGCTCAGCCTGTTTACGGCAAGCGAGCGCTTGTCTGATTAAGGCCAGGATGAGTGCTGCATGCCTAGTGAGGAATCACCCCATGCCACACACGCTGGTGGTGGCTTGTACAGTGCCTCGTAGATGTAGATATAGATAGATAATAGGTTTGCGCACTGTTCCGGAAAGTCAAACGCCAGGAATCCGATTCCTGGTTCAGCAGAATTATTTTCCCGTCGCAATTCATTTGGATAAGAAACTGGATTTGCTATTCACCAATCAAATTTTCGGAAAAAATTCTGTAGATCTTCTCATACATGCAAATACACTCGTTACAAAGCTTCCAAAACCATGAGCTATTTTCTGCCGTCCCTGGTGGGTCAACCACGCCGTATATCTGGCCCCCATTTTTCCAGCCCTTGTTAGGGGAGACGTTCCCTCGCAGCAAGAATCGGCGAATGTGCGCGGCATCCGACCAACGCCACCCGACCTCACCTCGACTCCCCCCACATCCGGAGGCCTTTTTCCTGCATAAGTGAGCTTCCTTCAGTTGAAGCCCCCTCGGCCCCCATACAATTCAATGCATCAGCATACTGACTCATACCTCTGCTATCGCCCACTCGTCTTCCGAGTAGATGTCCATTTCGGCCGATTTGTTTGACAAACCCAGGATTTTTATCCAGCGCTGAACATGCAAAGGGCCGCAATTGTGGAAAATCATAGAAATATTTTGTATCAGAAGTTATTAAAGAGGGAAAGAATAACAACATTTTATTTTCATTTTTTTGGACAGCAGTTTACTTTTTTTTCCAACACACCAATCCCAAGAAATCTTTTTCCTCGTGTTTGATCTTATTTGTGCGACATTTATCTCACCTTAATTATTCGTCAACAGTTAACAAGGTATTGCTTAATTTCAACAAGTAATCTGAAATTTACAATCCTTTATCGAAAACGAAATCGCATACATTTCCTCAAAGGAATAATGAAAGTGAGGGAAAATGCTTCTCCTACGTTATCACTCCATGCGTACCAGCGCGTCACATCAATTACAAGTAGATTACACAATCAGGACGTAATTGGACCTTCTAAGAACTTCAGTGCTGTTTTGCTTCGGTTCATTTTTACAGGAAAATGTTTTGAACCGATCGACAAACTCATTAGCTGCTCTACACTGATTGACAAGGTTATTTTCCAATAACACATTTTGAATTCAGTGAAAACATAATTACGTAAATACCAGATTCGTATTATTGTACGAACAGGCCCCTAAGTTTGATTTATTTCACGATTCTCATGTTTAGGTACGCCTCTTATATTATCTCGGGCTAATTATGCTCCTTAATCACGAGCTGGGGCCTCGCTTCAGCAAAATTAAAATCACGCGAACATTTATCTTACCTACTACTTCAGGGATAACTTGCCAAACGCTATTTATGGAAGCTTAGCTGGGACTGTGCCGATAAAAAATACGTCAAATACCTTATCTTAGTATAAAAAAGAGCGGCCAGGAATGGCGTCCATTGGTTTTCAAATTATAACCAGAGTGCACAGAGTGTGAAAAATTCCACACATATATTTCACGTACTCACGTGCACAGGTAGAGTACACATCTATAAAGAAATATTCATAAATTAAACTTAAACCCGGATTTAGAGCCTTATTCATTCAACTTGCTTATTTGACTTCAGTAAAAGCAGTAACAATCTAATTACTCAAGAATATTTGAGAAGGAATATCCGAGATGAGATTTCAGCATCATAACATTCTCAACTAAAAAAGAAGCTAACCTTCAATAGGCTTCTTTAGCATACATCTTCTACGTTCCATGTACTGCAATAAAGATAGCACTTCGTTTCTTGATTCAGATAAGTCGCCTTTCTTGCTACATCTCATCCATTGGCAGCAGTGAGCTTTCTCTTTCACCATGCCACTCATTCTCCAGCCATCCCTTCGAAACCCCTCATCTCTATTTTGATGTTAAAAAAAACATCCAAATTTACACATTCGATTTTGGAATTTATTTTAAATAATGAGAGAAATGGCAAGCACGAAATCAAAGACGATGGGGTTATGTGAGTGAGCTGGTTAAAAGTGTCATAGGAATGTATTTTCAAGCTCACGTAAGGCGTTTAAGACGAAAAAGTGATCGGTCAAGGCAACTGTCAGCTCAAAAATAAGTGCTTTGAATCCGTTTGTGTCACGTGATGGCGCCTGAATTTTTCTCCGATCAATCACTTTTAAGCGGTTTAAAATTCGGTCTTGTTGATGAAAAATAGTTTTTATTTTGTCCATCACGAAATGCTAAATTTGCTAAGTATTATGCATCGCTGAAAGGCGTTGATTTGGAAAAACGTATTAAGAACGCAGCCTCAGACATGAAGACAATTGCCTAGGAGGTAAAGATGGAAAGTAACTGATGCTATGAATCGAAATAAAATTTTACTATCACTTGCGAAATTGTTAGATAAAACCACTAAACTTAACTGCCTTTCCATATAATTTGAGACTGAACGAAGTTATACATACATGTAAGACGAAAAAGACGGGGAAACAAAATCTTTAAATGAACGTCAATCAAAGCGTACAAACCTATGTAGCTAAATCAAGAAGCCTAGGGGAAAAAGAACGAAGGAAAGACCGGGAAATTCATGGAGTAAGGTTGTAGGTACAACACAATAATCCTACGACTTCAACGCCACTTAGTTCGTTCTATAAGAGCGGCTGCATTAAGTACGATTTCTTGGATGGAGTTGACATTTTGAGAATAACATATTCCTTTTTCTGCAACCAAGACAGGACATAAGCTGCATTGAAAAGCACAGATACCCGGGATTTTTTGAGCTGAATGAATAATGGTAAAGGTGCATTAAGGGTAAAATATGTGGGGAAAGTCAATTGTGCGTGTCGAAGGAAAAAGACCCTCAACTCTTCGTTTCTGGTTACACTTGTGTTTCATGCGCCACACAGAGACTATACGACAAGAATGAGATTTAAAGCAGCTGAGGGTGGCACTCCATCTAGCATAATGATTCTATCACAGTTTCTAGCTTATCGTGTTTGGACTTCTTGGTGTGAGTTAGCAATTATTTGTGGCTTATATATGAAAATTAGGTTGCGCTAGTTTTGCAAATTTATTTCCACCCTGAAGAGATTTTGTAAGAAAGTAGACCTACAAATGATAGGATTCGTTGCTGATTCATTCATGATTAATGATGAGTCTTTCATTGTAGTTAGGGACTATTTTAATTCCCTTTAACATTATATGATAAACAATATCGGATAAGACTCAAAATTAATGAGGCAAAGAGTTACATAAAAGAGATGCAAGATTTTTCTGATTTAAGACTAGCATTAAATTGGTTGCACGTTATTACACACCGTGCAATATCAATCAGTTCTTTTTCCCAAAAACATTTAACAGTACTATAAAAAGTAGTAATATACAATAAAAAAGACTCAAAAGAGTTACAAAGTCGCAGCAATTAAAGACATCCCACTCCATGGATCCATCACGTAACCAGTAATCCCATTATACAGACCATAAATTGTCCACTAAATTTCGACCTTTCCAACTCGTTGACATTTCTCCCACTCATATAACTCTTGATACGAATGGCTTAAGAGTTTCTGTAGTCTGTTTTGCGTGAATTAGAGGGGGGTACTTTAATTACAATCACTTTCCATTGCCCATTAACATACATTAATGAAACATTTAAACAAAAAGGGACGTAACGCATTCGTAGCTTTTAAAAGGTGGCGACCATATGAACTCACAATAAAATTAATCTCCTTTGAGGAAGAAAGCGCGCGACAAAGGAGCAATTTGTAAGTTTGAGCAAAGAAGAAAATACCTCAGATAATTTGTTGAGCAATAATTACAGGAAATTCCAAGGAGCGGAAGCAATGTGTACGGGAGTATTTTACGAGGCGCTTGTGGTAGAGGTGGAGCCGGATGTGTGGAAGGTGAAATGGAATGGGAAATGGAGCAGGAGAGGGAAAAATAATCCCTAAAAATAGAACTGTGGGAAAACGCTACAATTAGGGATATTCCTGGCGAGAGTTTAGAGTGAATAATTGGTTAGGAGTTCCACGGGGACCCGTAAAAGGTTAAGTTGGTGTAAATAAGCCCAACCGTCCTAAAGAATTGGTTGGGAATTAAGCTCATTAATGAGACCCATAATCATTCCCAACGAAGCGACAACATGGCAGGGAAGAAACACAGGTAATGCGAAAGCCCAAAGTATATTATCTGACCTTGCAGACTATATTTATTATCTTAATTGCTCTTGAAAAGTAAATAGAAACAATTAGTATAATACGCTTAAGTCATGAAGGGAGTCAACGCCTGGGCAGCTATATTTAAACCTTTTCCAGATACTTTAAAATCTTTACTACCCATTAACAACATTTATGTTGCATGCCTACCTACTGCGAGGGTTATTCAAATGAACACGTAAAAAGGGCAATGATTTATTTATCATATCATTTTTGAGCTTTAACATATCATTTTTCAACATAGTCTCTCTGAAATTTAATAGGCTTTGGAAGTAAACACCAAGTTGGAAGAAATCTTCTGGTCGTGTCTTAACCACGTGTATTACGGTTTTTTACCTCTTTGCCACTTTGGAAATTTATCCCATTGCTTACTTGATTTCACCAGGGACATGAAGGTCAATGCGAGGGAGTCTCAGTGAAAAGGTTTATGAAAAGATATTAAAATTAAGAATACAGGACGGTTAGAACTTTTAAACGGGCTGTACGCGGTCGTGAATTGTCATGATGAGGCAATATCCCAGGTTTATTTAGTTCTCGACATTTACTCCTGATTACAGGGCAAATATGATTTTTAACCATATCTGAATAATAATAACTCGCTATTTTCCTTTCCATACCACCGAAAATATCTCTATACCGCCTTTTACATCGGGGTTATTAACATGTTAATAAATTAACGTACACAAACAACCATGCCCAGGAAAGGGGTAACTTACCAAGGCGGGACTCGAACCCACGGCCTACTGTTACTCAGGCGAAGACTTTACCCCGCCGCCACAGAGGCCGGCATCTCCATGCGGACTTCATATCTGCTGCCCTATCTACGCAATGCACTGAAATTTCCCGTTTTTCATCCCATGAAAGAGTAAACATGACAACCCCGACAGAGTGTTGAGTGAGGAATTTCTTTCGTTTGGGCGATGAGCTGTGGCACCAGTCTTTGCTTGACCATGTTGTATTTAGTTGTCCGCTTTTCAACTTTCTACACCGCTATTGAAAATAAATTCTCAATTGGCCGCATAATTCTCCCTGCTCTTGCAAGTCAGAAATGTTACTGCGTTGGTGTGCGGGAAGGGGGAGAAATTCCCCGCAGGGACCAAACACTCGCCTCTCAACCGGAAAGCCCAAAACACACACACACATTCACTCACAACAAACGTACGCAACAAGATCCTTTGTGGGGGCTGTGGGGACCTCCACTAAGGATTCTCGCTCCACAAAAAACCGGGAATCTTCACAGGATGGGCCTGTTAAAGATAGCCAGTGATCTGTGGAAACACATGCACTCAATAAGCAGTCACTCACACATTCACTCACCAGTAGATGGCTAACATTTCTGACTTGCAAGGTGGACGAGGAGGGAGAATTATACGGCCAATAGAGAATTTCTTTTCTATAATTTCCGAGGCCGTAGAAGCTAAACCCCCATTGTCGCATTTCTACACCGCATTTCCTGATATTCTGCAATGAATTTCTATTCCTTTCACAACTTCATTACTCACAAAAAAACATTACTTATCGATGTTCAAGTGCGGAGCATGGACAGCGGTGCAGCCATCTCTTCATGGATATTACTGCCTTATCTTGAGTTGCAGCATTGCCACGTGCATTTTTACTTTTGGACCTCAAGATACTATAGTATCAACTGCCTGCCGGAAATTCTGGGGCACTTTTAAGATTTTCATTTGAATTTCCCTCGCATCAGCCATTAATATCTATATCAAGCCATTATGAATAACAAATAATAGCAACTATTCCCCAAAAAGCTTAAAGCATATACTCATCCATAGAAATCCAAGCATATACTAAAAGTAGAAAATCTTGAAAGTGGCGTTGTCACGTTACAATAAAAATGGCACCAGGGAAATCACGCACTACGGAATACACAGATTAATTTTTTGCCATTTCATCCGACGAAATTCACTCCGAAATGAAATACACAGCGTCGAATCGGAGAACGAAACGGACGGGTTGCTTTAGGGCCCGCGTGGGACATGAAAGATAAACCTCACTTCGGAGCAGGACGATAATCGAACGGATATAAAGACCGAAAAGCAATCTCACGCTTTGAGTGCTGGACGGGGATATCCTTTTGAAACGGGATCAACTATTCTCATACATAGGGCCGGATTGGACAGAAAAATGCGGATGAGTTTCATGGCGCAGACAAGGAAAGGGGTATCTTCCGTATGTGAAATGAGTATTCAGAGATATCTACACAACGGGTTGAAATTCGATTAACCACTCAATAAAATTACAAGGTATAGCAGAAACATACCATGAAAAAACATGCATATTTTTGGTATGGAGGCATCCGCCGCGATTAAATTGATAATTGTTTTTCGGATTAATGCCGCTTTGAGACATTTTGGTGGACGACAGTTTCGGGCGCCATCCCATTGGAATGCATGTAAAGGCCGTTTTACACGGGGCACGTACTTGCACAATCTGGCATGTGTACGAAGGCGCAGTCAAAATTGCGTCGGGTAAAGCGGTGAATTGCTAGAACACATGCGAGAATGCGTGGACGTGAGATGGCAAAATAGCCCCTGTTCTAATTTCGTTCATGCATTCGCGAAATTCCACCCCATTTTAGAAATTAATGCAGCTCTAACCTGCGCAATTCCGTGCCCCGTGTAAAACGGCCTTAACATAATTTTACTTTCTACAAATATTCTTCAAGAGACTCGCTAGGTATCCTTTAATGCAGTCGTTGATGCATCCAAATTATCTAATAGTATTGTAACAAAAAAGGTGAGAATCATGAATCTCTAATTGTTAAACATAATTTTCATTGATGAATGAAATAAAAATTCAATATCCTCGGAAAGCTATGAGGGATTAGCAACCTGAGTGAAATATTGAAGCAAACAATTCTTTACCGAATATGGTGTAAAAAGAACATTACTAAACGATTCGCGCATGGAACTCAAAATATCTCTGGTGAAATACCAGCGTATAACGTACAGGCAAGCAGCATAGAGCCCTTGGCGGTAAGTCATCAAAATAACTGAAGTGATAAGTGCAGGATAAACCATTCGAATGTTAAGACTGCTGTTGTGGGTTTCAGTCTGGAAACGCATTACGATACCTCCACGGCACAAACGCTACACAATCGCCCACCGAATGAAACCCGCTCATCTAGCAGCCCTAGTAGTACTAGCGGATTTAATTCCGTGGGCGATTGTTGAGCGTTTGTGCAGTGGAGGTATCGATTATCCAATAATTTGAGAACGTCTAGTTCTGGGTGGAAAACCAAGAATTGGGGTCAAGTTAAAACAAGTGATAATCTTTTATATGCAGCAGAAATGTTTCTCTGGTTTTCCACCGGTTAATTTTCTCTGTCTCCCGACGCTTCGAGCAGCGACTTGCTGTTCATCCTCAGGGGAACTTCTGAAGAAAAAAAGAATCTTCTTCAGAAGACCCCCCGTCGCTGCTCGAAACGTCGGGAGACATGGAGAACATTAACCGGTGGAAAACCCGAGAAACTTTTCTGCGCCCGATACGCCAGGAAAACCTAAGATCATACACATACTTATACACTGTTGAAAATCAATGAATTATTCTCTTTCGTCTCTTTTCTGCAGTATAAAATGCGCTCAGAAGTAAAAAATAAACTTTTCAACATTCGGAGAATAAAACATAGGTGCTCATTGGGATTAGGTTTTGATATTAAGAGCAGTTTCTCATTCACACGTTAGGCTCTTCTACACTCATTTATAATAACTCTAATCAGCATCTACACTTTATTCTCCTAGGGATGAAAAGCATATTTTTTACTGTGTATTGCATGTTATTATTGTTATTTTTATAGTATTTTACCGATTAAGTAAGGTCTCCATGGAGTATAAAAAGAAGCAATCTGGCAGCCTTCCTTTCCTTCCAGGACTGCCTTCTTCAATTCACTGTAAGGTCTAAACCCTTTCAATTTACCTACAAATCCTATTCTCTCCCTTCCCCTGCCGCATTTACCTAACATTCCACTCTCTCACACCATTTTCAACATCTCCTTCCTACTAAGTACTCACTCCATCCATATCTTCGGTCTCCTCCGTATCTCATCTAAAAGCCATCTCTCTCCACTCACCATGTCCACCACTTAGTCGTTCTTTCTCCTCTCTGTCCATTTCAATTTCTTCATTCTTCTCCATACCCAAATCTCAAATGCCTCCACTTTTCTCTCGTCCTTCTTCCTTAGTGTCCACGTTCCCGCACCGTTGTGAGCTACACTCCAGATCAAAATCTTCAATAACCTTTTCAAAAAACTTTTTTATTTTATTTTCCTCTCCATCAATTTCATATTGAATTTCAGTTTCCGTAAGATTGTAGCGGACATGACGAGAAGATTGAAAGAATATGGACGCCGACGGGAAACTGCGCCTCCGTGGAATAGATTCAAAAGTCCACGCTGAAAGATAAGAGGAAGGCTTATTAGGAATGGACGTTTGGAAGAGGAATAGTAGGCGTGATTTGAGACAGCGAGGGCAGGGGGAGGATGGACAACAGCAAGGAGGTGGCGGAAGAATAGTATTCTCTCGGGATTCCTTCGAAATGCAGTCAGAGCCAGCTGGGTCAATGGACGATGTTTAATGTATGGGAGGTTAGAGACAGCGAAGGTCGGGGAGACATAAAACAAAAGCTGGGAAGTGGGAGAAGAGGGATTCCTTGAAAATTCAGTCAATCTGCCGGGACTTCTCCGTCCCAGCTTCTCGATTGTCACTCCAGAGGGCTGTCCTCCTATACCTCCCACCATTTGTCCTCAGACGCCCCTCTCACGTGACCTGCCCTCTTCCCATCCTCCGAGCAACGTGCAAATTCCATTACGAGGAAACCTGAAATATTACTGACTCTTCCTCCGCCGCTGCAGTAGCCTTATATCATATTGCCCTTTTCCTCGTTTCAACTGCCATAATATACCTTCTTATTCTCATACAACATAATAGCTCTCTCTTGGAAAATGTTATGCAATTTTACTGCACTTCTTCTATTTTGTCGCCTTGTTTTGCCATTACCTCCTTTTATTAATTCCGTTCTATCGTCTAACTATTCATCTTTAACGGTGGTTTTTGACATTTTCTATTGACAAAAGGAAGTCAACGAAAAATAAAGTAATATAGAGGAAAATTTCAGTCAGAAGGCATCAATGCACATTTCGTAATCAGTTCTAACTGATTTTTTGAATTTGCACAGATAAGTACATCAAATAACAATAGAAAATTATTTCATTCAAATAATGTAATTATTATCATGGTGATAGAGTGGTCAATAAACTTCCTACTTGATACTTTTGAAATAATTTCGATTAAAATATCTTCCTGCCGTTTAGTAATCGTTAGAAAGCCCGTAATCTCATTGCTATGACTGCATGATTGCAATTGATTACTTGCAAGAAATACAGTGCATTCACATAATCGCTATGCTTTGTTGCCATTGCGACAAAATGAGCATTTTAAAGCAAGCAAAAATACGTAAAAGAAAAAATGACTAATGACCAGTAGAAGCAAAATGATGGTCATTACAAATTTCATTGTATTGCCACATTTTATGACGGTTTTATTTCAATTGTACAGCATCATATCTTCAATGGATGCCATTACAACGAGAAACTACCACATTTTTTTAAAATTTGATAGGCCATATTATGTAATAGGTATAACGATATGAAAAAGACAATCACCACGGAACAGGTGGACCGAGTGAACGGTGAATTAAACTCTCGACGCGGTACATAGATCAAATTATTAAGCATTTGAAGGAAATGAGTAATAATGAAATTATTAGGTACATAGGGGATTAGAAAAGAGAGCTACATCTAACAACCTACAGAGTATGATCACTCATGATGTCTAAAAAGAAAGCAGTTCGTTTAATAAACAATATTCGTGTTTTTTATGAATCGGTAGTTCACTGGCATTCAGAATAACAGAAACTGCTGGATACCTCTGACGCATAATAAATATTTCCTTAAACGTAGCACCAACATATCCAAGTTCTTCCCTTTTCCAACAGAAAATTATTCACTCATATCAATCTCCTATATTATTTCTACTGTATATATACCTTTTTCTCAACTTATACGCAACCAAACTCCACAAATGAGGTACCATAATGCACAGAATCTATCAGAGAACTTGTGACGGCATATCTTACTTCCTAAATATTGCTATTGTTTCCTAAAATTGGTTTTTAAATAATAAAAAAAAAACAAAAAAAAACGGCAAATATTCCTGACGTTAGCGGCGCACAAACTGGTACATTCGTTCATTTGCAGCAATATCTCGTATTCTTTAAATAACTTTTATCAAAATCCGGCTGATTCCACATTCAAGTCTCCTGTTGATACGTAAGTATGAGTCATCATGTGCGTTTAACAGAGGATAGTGCAATTACTTCCAATGTTGTGTTTAAAGAGGTCCTCTGGCCTCAAATTGTACATGAACATTCCAATTAAATTTGTACATAAGACCCTGCCTTTTTTTCCAACATTTTAAAATTAGAAACGCGCCTATCCCTCTGTGAACCTGCATTGAAAAGAGCGGGGGAAGCCCGATGGGAGCGGGCGCAGCACGCTCGTCCCCATTTATTTTATTTGTTTCCAAACGAGAAAAAGAGCAAACGGTTAATTAAAACATAATCAAGTGTTTGTTTACTCGGCCGCAATTTCTGAAAAAATGTATCACTGCTATCTATGTACTTACCAGGGTATACTCGATTAGATGTAATTTCTCAAATGTGTACAGTACCTCGAGAGATAAAACAAAAGTAAACTCGAGTGTCCAGTGGATCTATGTAGTCCCTCCCTGGACACTTTCATCAGCGTCAAACATTACTCCAAATGCGATGCACGCCCTCATTATCTCCGTCAAGAATGTTTCCCCTATTTTATTCGCCTTTGCATACTTTGTTCGTCCTCAACCGAGCGCATAATATCCCCACTCCCGTAAGCTAAGAGGTATAACAGTTTCGAATCGGCATCATGCATAACGATCGTTCGACTGGGACGACCTTGGCGTACTTATTGTTGGAATACATTATTCATGGCTGTAGAGCATTCTCCATGCATTCCTAAGCCATCCATCCAGAACCCTCTTACCATTCCATAACGCCATGCATACCTCAATCCACTCACTCCAACTGCCTCCTCGCCCGACCTCGGTCTGCTCCTCTCCTTATCTGTCTTAAAACGTCTAAAGATCTCAGTCTCTTTCAACTGTTTTTATTCAAGCAAAGTGCACGGAGCCATTAGGTGGGTCGCATACACTCGCTATTGCCCTCCCGAAAGTGTTGGTGAGTGTGATAGAGAGATCACATGTACAGAATGGGGATGGATTCTGAGAGAGTCGCTTGGCACTGTAGGGTGAAGTGGGGCTACGCCGGGTAAATGGAGGTCACACCCAGTTAGGAAAAAGGAGAAGTATAGGGGAGGTTTCATCTTGGGGAAGGCGCAAGAGATGTATTACTTGAAGATTGGGGAGGAATACTGCGATTTTTCTCTTTACTCAGTACTCTATTTTTTTCTTTGGAACCTTTACAATTTATTTGCACTCTCCTATGCCCACAAGCCTCGGCTCAGTTTCCCCATCCCTTCCTAGTTTTTCTCGTTTTGTTCGGCGACGACGTCTTCGTCCCATTCACTTAAAGGGCAGCAGAGTGAGAAAGAAGTATTTCCCGCAAAGAAAAAGCAACACTGCTGAGAACACGCAGGAGTCAGCTCTGGATATTTATAACGCCAGAGCTGTGTGGGGAAGGAAGGTCGGAGTTCTGAAGCAGCGGAGCAAAAAGCGATGGAGTCATACAACCAAAATTCCCAAAGCTCAAGAACATTTAAGTCTCGAGAAAGTCTAAATAAGCTAAAAAAAGCGATCTTTGAGTATACTGCCTTTAAAATACACACACTTACTAAAATACATGTAATCTCTTCAAAGGGGATGAGAAAACACCCAAATCAAAGCTTTTTCCTCCTTCCGGCTTTTCCTCAATCGCGACACTTTCGACATCACTAAGAAGCGAAAATTGTGGGAATATACGGCACTATTTAAACTCCTTTCACCTAATAGACCCAAGGAATGGGTACAACCATTCCCTGATTAAGTGAGGTTTACACAGGCGGGGTTCGAATCCGCTACCATAGATTTGGCAGGCGAGGACTATTTACCTCGCCTTCACCGAGGTCGGTAAAAATTTGAGAGATTACATTTAATTGTAGGGGGAATTTGTGTATATGACTCAGCTACCATAGTGTACTTTCGAAAACTGGGTCGGTTAGGTAAACTTCTGTGGAACAGAAAACAGTATATCTTTTATTATATTTCCTGTCACCAATTTCCACCAAGTATTGCCATCCAGCCTTAACTATATTACTTATAGCATTGTTATATATAATTTCTGCTTACACCATCTGATAATTGCTTGATGAATTAAGCTTTTTATTTTTTGTGTTCTTCCAAAATTTATTTGATATATTTTGCATTTTTATGTTTCTAATATTAGTATGTTGCTATGAAAATAGTGAATTCTTTGACAGTAAATCAATAATTGAGATATGCCCTGATAGCAAGGAGAAGGGGTAGGGATACAACCTTTCTTCAACCTCCCTCGCCTCATCTCATGGCGATGAAATGGGTAGTTTCTTAATGCTGGCGCCGCCAAGATCAATGCGTTGAGACTCAAAGTGGGACGTAGGAGGAGTGTTTCGTTGATGAGGTGGGTTGAATGCGGAGAAAGAGATGGAGATCCCTGACGGCAGAAATTGAGAATGAGGTCCTCCCTGTATCTTTCGCCGAGTTTTTGGTCAAGGAGGTCTCAACTACACCACCTACACCTGCTACCTCGTCCCAAAATGTTTAACACTCCTCAAGGCACGATTTTGGGAGCTCACATTTCGTAAATAGCAATTTCACCTATCGTATTTAGAAAGTTCAATGGGTCAACCGTCACCAAAAAATTAAATGCTACATCGAAGACATCTCTACCACATCTCTCAATTAAATCTATCGCGGCTCATGATGGAGTGGCCTACGGTTGTATGCAGTGTTCTATACCGGATTTTTAACCCCGACGTTTCGTGACCAACTGCTAGTTACTTCTTCAAGGAATTTGGGAAGATGTAACCAGCAGTTAGTCACGAAACGTCGCGGCAAAAAATCCAATACACCACGCGACAAAAACCTGTATATCACTCTTTAATTCCTACCAGATGCTTATTTTATTAGTATCATAATGGAATAAAACACATCATTAGTTACGTAACTGTCATTCCAGTAATTATGCGTCGACTGCATACGCTTGACTTCCAAAAGAAACTAGTATTAAAATTGTTTTTTATTCATTAGGAAAACAGGGCTCACTGCACCGAGAGTCGAGATTGCATGCATGGAACCACATTATCTCTCACTGGAATATAGAGCTTTACACTTTCTCCAGCGATTTGATACGTCAAGGGTGGCATTATGAGCAGTAAGGACCAAATAATAATTATAATATTGTCCCTAATGATCACAGATGCCCCCAATTATGATCATTATATTGTCTTTGGACTAGATATTTTTCATCCCCCCTGTCCTGTTAAGGTGAGGTTCAACAAAAACATTTTTTAATTCCTCAATGCTTTCATGAGCACTTTTGTTGTAAAAACAAAACGCGTGGTGTTCGATTAAATCCTGTAGAAATATTGCAATAACTCGTTGGAGCTAAGGTTTCCACGGCGTTTCTCTATATGAGTCACGGCTTAAGGACGTTCCTCCGCGTTGTGTCGTCTGAAGTGTGTCGCGAAACTGTAGTCACCTATGAACAAAACGCTGAGGACCGCCCTAAAGCCGTGGCTCATATTGCAATAACTCACTGGACTAAAATTCAGAACTTCCACCACATCTTGCCTCATATCATACAAGATTACTAGACAGGTTTAAGAGATTAAAGCAAACATATTGGCAAAGGTCCGTATGGCAAAGAATTATCTCCTTTGGATCGCTACTCTTCGATTTACATTTGGATAGCCACATTGGAACAGTCTGTGCCAGACGGAACGATGAGATCACTTCGGAAGCGTCATTGGGGCCATTAGGATCGGGAAGCCGGCCAGGATTCTTTGGCAATCATTCCGTCTCGGCAGGAGACATCAGTAGCCGGCTTACAGAGCAAGAACTCACTCTAATAAAAAGAAGCATGTGTTCAAGTCAAGCCAGAGGTGAAGAGTAACTATTAAAAGCGATGGGTTTATTCTCTTCGTGAAGTGGAAATGCACGTTTTATTGATGGTGAATATCAAAAAAGTTAAGGGAAAACAAGAAGATTGAATTTATTGTTTCAGTGCAGCAAGAATCTAAAGTCTAACAAGGCACTATTATTCTGAGTCTTTCTTATCATGAATAACTAAATTTAAATCGGGCAGGTCAAAAAATTCAAATTTTAATTTATCCCTTCAAAAAATTCTCGTCGAAGATCTTTCATCACCACAACTTTCGAAAAATATCATTTTGATAAGATGTCCCATTCATATCACAATTGAACAGTCTATTATACCGTACTATTTGTAAAGGCCTGGTTACACGGTGCATTAACCCGTACGGGTTAATGTCTAAATGTATGAACGCGAGAATGAACGGAAAAATTCACCGTGTAACCACCCCAAAATGTACAAATGCATGAACGCGTGAACGGAAAATAGAACCTGTTCTAATTTCGTTCATGCATTCGCACAAGTTGATAACAGAGCCATCTGGTGGGAAACGACACATTTAGTTGTCATCTGCAGGGCTATTCCACGGCCGTCTTGGCTATTCAGTAACTCTTTACGCGTATTTGTTCATTTGTAATGTATCGTAAGTGCTTGAATCCTACCACAAACTCACCATTTGCATCAACACTAATATTCGTATAGATTATCCCTGTATGTATGCCGGACATACCAAATTCCTATGGTATCTTATTGGTTGTATTATGCCGGAACAAAACAATCAATGAGGTTGTCACAGAGTTTTCAACACGACATTTGTGAAATACAACGGCTATCATACGACTTCTAGAAAACATTTAAACATAATTTATACCATACGAATTAACGACAATTCTACCTTTTATACGCCCGAGGTGGGAATGCGCTGGCCCACCACAAAAATACGACTCACATTACGCAAGTTCATAAATCGACAAGACCTCTAAACTAACATCTTTTCCATCAACAGCAAATATCTTCTTAAATTTATAACCGTCCCGGACAAAAGTAGAACAAACTATTAAAAATATCTACTCTCATACATCATCTACACTAAATGATCGTAGTTTTTCCCGGCGAATCGAATGAATAAAATCTTCTCGGGTTAAGCACCGGGTCAGGCTTTTTGAGGCCTCAAAAAGCCTGACCCGGTGCTTAACCCGAGAAGATTTTATTCATCATCTACATTCATTGTCAGTGAAACAGAGGACAGAAAAATGTCTAGTAAACACGGCTTAAAAACAAGATGCGACTACAAATTTTCAGCCTAAGTATTAACTTTGATAACGGTTTGAAATAAATAGAGTGCTATTGAGATATAGCATTAAGCGAGCGTAACGATAAATATTAAATATAAATAAATATTACTGGCACGAAATGAAACAAGTTCGGCAACTACAATGAAAACCACTGTTTACACGGCAGCGCAAATATATTACCAGTATGTGAAATTTCCTGGTCCTATAGGAAACAACGAAAAGGGAATTACTTTCTGGTAGGTATCGTCTGCTTCCTACCTAATGATACTGTTTTCACATTTAAATTTTGCGCACTGTAAAGGGAATAAATAAAAACTAAACGCCTCGCGTTACGAGAAAATGTGTGAAAACTTGTGCGAACGCATGTACCGTGTAACCGCTCATTCATGCTCCTCGTTCACGCAAACGTCCATGAATTCAGACATGCAAACAGACACGCATTCATACATTAACCCATACGGGTTAATGCATCGTGTAACCAGGCCTTATGAAAGAAGTACTGGGATTGAATGGCTACCTAGAAGGTCCCCTCATTTTAACACGTGGAAATTATTTTAGGTATTTCTACCTTTATGATAAAATTAATTGATAAATTCATTGTATAAAACCTTGCTCTCCTTTACCAAAACAACTGAGTATTTGTTTTATAAAACATTTCATTATGAAAAATTTTTAATGAACAGCTAACACGTCGCTCCTGCTTCCCCTGTCCTGGCCCACCACGTGACACTTGGTATGGAAGATATGCTGCTGATATCCATTAAAAATGTACCGAGGAATTTTAAATGCTTAAATGTGCAAAATAAAACATCAAAATGAAACTAATGGAAATAATGGCTGTAATAATTTCCTGAATAAAACATGCACTACCGTTAAAAATAAAATAGACACGCCTAAACCGTCATTGACGGGTGTTGCTCTTTTTAAGGAATGCAGGTGGTACAACTCCATTTCTATACAAAAAAATAATTATTATTAAAAAGGTAAACTACCATAAATGATAAATAAAAGTCATTATAGTTAAGACGGCAGAAAATAATCCTATGTAATATTATTAAGTAAGCAGAGTTTACCCGTCTTACGGGTCTGATCCTTCATGTGATAAGTAATTCTTCAAGTACTTCTGTCAACGCCAGTAAGTATCGATCATTAGAAATGAACACCCAAGGCATCTCTTCCAACTCCCCCCAGATAGGAGCTCAAAATTTCAAAGTGGAATCATTCTATTTCACTTTTTTATGTTTCACATGTTATTTTACCTCACATTATTATTGCGATATTTTTTAGCGCTAATTTTTTCACAAATTATAACGTTTCTGTAATAATTTTTAGACAAAATCCTTCTATCACACGAGCACCATCTTTGTCCTTCCCTCTCATTTCGCTCAAACGCGATGAGCGTTCTTTGGCGGAGAGCGTCGGGAATAAAATGACGTTAAAATCAAAGCGCGCGCTCCGTAATATCTTTCGCAAACAGAGCGTGAAAATTTTCGTGAGTCCCAGGAGTGAAAGAGAGAAAGAAGCGTGAGTGTACGTTAACTGGATGTGCGCGGGGGACGTTTTCTCTTGTCGGTTGGATTGAGAGGCATCCATCCTTTCAAATGCACACATACACTGGCCGAGGCTCCACGAAAGATCTTTGAATCTAAAAAAAAAGTTTTCAGCGAGGCAACTGAGGGCGAGTTTCTCGAAAATATCCCGAAAATTACAACACCCACAACATCTCCTCGACATTTTTTTTAATCTCGTAAAAAAAACTCATTTTTCACACCGCTCTACATGAGCAACTACGGGTGAGGCAACATTTTATATGAAAACATATCCATTCATGTGACCACGCAAAGACCAAACGTGCAATTACTTCTAAAGGTTTTATTTCAATGGAAATTTTTTAAAAATTTTCTTTGAATTTTCAAAGTACACAAATCACTATAATTAACAGCATTTCAATGCAATATGCACCAAAATTTCACCTTAAACATAATCACCCCTTGCTTTCGCGAAAAAAAATTCGGTCCTCCAAATTGCCGATAGTCGCTTCTACTATATTCTTTGTTACTATAAAAACAGGCTTTCGAAATAAAATAATTTTTAAGCATTAAAATATTATCATGCAAACAAAATAAAATAAACAAGTAGTTTACAAAAATGACTGGTAACCCATTTCCAAGGTTTAATATCTAACATAGAAGAAAGAGATTCTTTTCATTATAGTAATCATTTCAAACGTCAATCTTGGTGAGAATATTATTTTCTTTAAAATCATTTAGCTAACTATGATTATGCAATTTAATTATGCATGTGTTACACACTGACCTTGCCAGGTAAAAAATAATTTATATTTGTTTGGGAGTAGTGGTTATCCTGAATGTCCCTGGGCAATAGGAAAGGGAGCAGCTGACACAGTTTAACAAATGGGAAGAGTATGTCGTATGCATACGGACTCACTCGCAGAAATTTCCTCTTCACAACATATGCACGATGTTTTATTTTCCAGCGCATGGCTGAACACTGACATCTTCCTTCATTCAGTGGACGACAAACATTCCAACAGTTTATCTTTCCTCATCCCCACTCGTATCCGTGTTTCAGCTTTTCGAACAAAAAGCGGAAATTTCACATTCTGCACGGGATGAAGAAGATAAGATAGTAGAAATGTTTTAGGGAAATGGAGTAAGGGAAAACGAGCCGAAAGAATTGAGTCAATTGAAATGACAGCTTTGGATTTGTGTGAAAACTTGAAACGATTTGCTGGACGAGGTGAACGAGGAGAGATTGAAGTTTCAATTATTCTTTCTGCTAGGCTAAGCGAGTTCACGACTAGATTTTGAGTCTGATGGAGCATTTTAAAAGAGATAAATTACCATGCACCCTGTATGCCAACCGTAAATTAACAAACTTGAATTATAAGCAACTTAAATAGAAAAAATGTAAAATATATGATTTTAATAAGCAGCATTACATTTGCACAGAAAATATTAAGCTCAAATATTCTTCATAAATGACACTGAGACAGAAAATTGATGAAATAAATAAATCGAAATGTTTTATTTCCCGAAATCTAAGTAAGCGCTTAAAGGATTTGGGAATATGGTCACGTTAAAATCTCGAAAATATGCATTTGAACCTTAGTAGGATACAAAAATACTAATATATATTTATTATTTAACAAAAAATAAAAACTTGAGGAATGTTTCCAGTCCACAAGTATGGGAAAATTGGAATGATTTTTCACTCGATCCAGCGATTCATGCTACACACAAAAGAAAAACTAATTTCCGCATGACTAATCACACAGTACTTAAACGTCCGACCGCAACTGAATATTAATGCAATAGAGTCTGCATAACAAATCTCATTCATGCAAACGAAATTCACACTCTGGTAATTTCAGAAAATGTATTTATTGTAAGCACTGGATGAACCATTATAACTATTAAACATACTAGAATAAAACCCAATTGCTCGCAATAATCAAAAGCAAGGTTCAATAATTATATCGGAAAATTCTCACTGAAATTCAACACGCGACGAACCAGATATTTATAATGAGAGTATTATTTCATAGTTAATTCCTCACTCTGTGGGATAAAATTTGCGGCGCGTCTCATTTTCGCGGATTCAATATTGAAAGAAATATTTGATAAATACTATGCGAGATGATAATCATTACCAAGTGACCCATTTCAAATATTTGCATTTAATGCTCATAGATGCATCCATCACATCAATCGGGAATGGAATTGCTCGCATATTTTTGAATACTGAGGTAGTATAACAGTTTCAATAGCGCACACAGTTTAAGCAATTTTACATTTGAGAAATCAAACGTTGAGGACATTCGTGAGCGAGAGAAATTCTCGTTCAACCAGCATTATTGTGAGCGTTATATGCATATGGACACTTGCGTTTTCCGAGGGAGATACCTTAAATATTAAAAGACGAGAGGATGAACCGTAATATATATTTAAAAATTAAATCTTCACCGGATGAATTAGGAAACTTCACGCTCCTTTCACGCTTTCCTTGAATTTCACTTATTTTTTTCCAGAATTTCTGAAGTAGACTTGAGGAATTTTTTTACATTAGATGCAGAGCCAGCTATGTAACTTATTATTGTTAACGCTGCACTAATTTTTTTATATCACCTAATGCAGTGGCGTAACTAGAAATAGCTTTAAAGCGGGAGTGTAGGTGGCGGATAGGGGGGTCGACCCCCCCACCAGGCAACGGAGGAACCGGGGTTAGTCACCGGACGGTAATCAGTGAGTCGTCTCCACACATGATATTAATAAACAGATGGTGTTATAATCTCTCAAAACTAGACAATAGTTTTAAATATTTTTTATAAGTTTCCTCGGGCTTTGGGAGAATCTATCCCCTCCTCCCCCCCAATAGTTACGACACTGACCTAATGCCTAATTTGGATAAAATTTACATTTTTGTGCTTGCATGTAGTTAGTACTATTGACGCATTACATGACAGGCATATTTTGTCATACAAAATGGATTAATTGCAACAGCAAAATATTTAAATTTTCATGATTCCTCTAAATCCATGGAGGAATTGATTTTTTTTCAGACTTTTCCAGCAAAAGAAACTTGAATTCCGACGATCAGTTGTGGCGCGGTGAAAACGCAGGACCGCAGAGGGTGGCCATTTGATGCTCACGTGACACAGAGCCCGAAATGCCAATTGGCGGCTTGACGGCTCATCCGTGCAGCACTGCAAAGGATATGAGCACCACGCTGGAACAGATGACCCCCACAAACTATACGTGCTTTCCGAACGTCACGCTAATTAACGAATCCCATATTGGCCAAGGCTACAGGGAATGGAGAGATGCTTGGCTGACATGTTGTACCCAGATTAATCCATGACCCAGAGTTAGTTTTCGGGAAAAAAATCATTCCAGAGGTAATACCTTGGATTAATGAGCTAATTAATGAATATGATTATAAACAAATCCTTTCATAAAGGGAATTTTTATCCATTATCTCTATAAAAAATGCTTATGATATAAAGGAAATGGTATGAGTATCGTGAAAATATAATTTGAGCTTTTCTTGAAAGCCCCAGACGTTAAACAATATCCTAATAAAAATATTAATAGTTTAAGAATACCGGGACAAGCAACTGTGATGTTCTTACGGATTCACCCGCAATGCACAAATTGTGCGAAAGATCCACAGAGAAATAAATCATTCGCCTTAACCAGGATTCGAACCCGGATCCCCCGATTTCCGGTTGAGTGCTTTAGCTAATTAAAAAATTTCCACTGGTAAAGAAATAAAGCACTCTACCGGAGGTCGCGGGATCCGGGCTCGAGTCCTGGTAAAGCCGAATGATTTTTTTCTCAGCGGATTTTTCGCACAGAGATTAAGCTTGGGCATATCAGCAAGAGAAACTATTAAGTTAAAGGGAACCAGAGATTTTGAATGTATCACACGCTTTCCTAAATTAAAAATCGTTATATATGGAATAAAGGAAGGAATAAAAAATGAATGCATGAAGGTGCTCAAATCACGCAATTAATAATTTATACTATGGTACCCGTAACAAGTAATACAACACTCCTCTACCACACATCATTATATTTTTTCGGATAAGAAGTAAGGCTTACTGCTGATTGCCATAACTGAGGATACTAAAAATATGCACAACCTCCTCTAAAGTCACAAAATTATAACTATATAGAATGTGATACCAATATAAATTCAATATAGCCACATATGCAACATGACGCATACACTGATCTCAACAGCGAATGCGGTTTTTTCGAAATAACGAGTTGAAATGATATAGAATAATGACGCAAATAGTAGGACAGAGGGCTTTAGAATGGTAAACAATTTGAAGTATTAATATTTAATGCATCTAACTTCACAGCATGAAATAATTTGAGGTCCTCCCTTCAACGAAAAATGCCTTTACTGACTTTCTAGGTCAGTATGAGAAAAAATTGTTTGCTTCAGTTTTGACACTAATTCTAGGCGAATTTTAGGCTACACTTCATGCTATATAAAATACATTTGTGTTAGAAGAAAGCCCCTTTAGCACGGAAGTGGAAGATAATAGCAATCTGTATAGAGAGGGAGTTGATCTGTGTGCGCTCACCACCATTATTGATATATATCCTCTAAAGTAAAACATGAACGATCGGGTTCACACACTGCTAGCGGAAACTCAGGACACCGCCGAGTAGTGTCAACCGTCGCGCCTCCTGCCGATCAATCTATGCACTTCCTCCCTGGTTCCCTCCAACTTAGTGGCCACAGAACTGAACGTAAATAGGTTAGTTTCCTTCATCAAAGAAAACGAAAGGCATTGATTGCGATTCGTTACCCACCATTAGTGTATTCATAATACACAAATTATTGGAATATTTTAGAAATACTGGTTTAGACGAATGGCAAAGGTCAATTTTATCCTCATTTGGAAAAGGCCACATTTGCGCCCATGCGATGCCACTCCACGTGACGTCACAGGGACCTAGTTTCTATACGAGTAGATAGGAGTTTTACATCTTCTGACATTAGCAATGCATGCATGAGGCACAGAGCTCAGGGAAACATGCCTTAATAATCACCTATTAAAACTGGCTAAGATTGGAAAGTTCTCTTCCTTTGATAAGGTATTAATAATCCTTATTTAAGCCAAGCACTACAAGCTAGCAGAGTACTCTGCATCCTGCATCGTATCAACGCTCAAAGCCTCGTCCCGAGGTCACCTCACTTGCGGCAGCGGAAACGTCACACGGACTTTTCCCAGCATTCATACTTAGCCGTTGCGTTTTCGCGCGCTTGAAAATTTTCACTTTTCATTTAATCGCGAAAAAAAGATATCGAAATATAAATATCCAAAGGCGTGAAATACGTACTCCAGGAGTGATAATCTTTTGATTTAGGCAATAAAAAAATAATAGGGGACCACCCTATTGAAAAACGAATGGACAACTCATTCCCCTTCCCTTTGTACATTTTCAGCTCGTAGTATATACATTCCTGGCTTGATTCGGTTATTTGTGTTTGTCTTTAGGTTATAATACTCGCCTTCCTACTCCTTGCTTCCCCTGCATTTTGGCGCCGCAATTCTTCAGAAGCAAGCACTCAGGTATTCTGTGTTTACGCATACTTACCAGGAGGAAACAACTTTTCACCACAGATTACTTATGCCGCCATCGCAATGGACGAGTGGAGTCGAAAGCTACAAATTGCTTCCTCGATTAGACAAGGCGTTCGTCATGATCACACATCCTCCTACAGCAGCGCCGACGTGATAAAGGTATCCCCACAATTCACGCCGTAATTAACTGACGACAGCGCTGCACCCTGTCCCTTTTCACTAAAACGTTAAATATAGCCACGGTGTGCACTGCTTTTTGAGCGGGACAACGTCGAGAGAGAGATGAAACACATGCCAGCTGCGCTGAAAACACGATCCTCAAAGACAATTATAACCGAGACATTAATATTTAACCATAGCATCACCAACAAGAGTTCAACACTAAAAGTACTCATAGATAAGGAATACCCCGTAATATTTCTCAGAGCAATAAATTTTCAGGGTTGCTATTTTATCTTGGGTGATTACCGAAGGATAGGAGAAGATAAGGCACCGATCAAAAACTCCGAGGAGAAACCTAGCAATAAGACTTCGCATCATTAAATCTACTGCATCTAACAGAAACATCAAATCGGATTAAATAACTCACTCGCACCTTGATACCCCCCAACGATAAGTATATGATAAGCGCACCAACGCGTTATCTATGTCATAAGGCAAACTAGTATTGAGTAAAATTACCTATCACAAATTAGTTTTCAGGCCGTGAAGGAAAATGAGGAAATTTTTAACATTAGTGCTTTCCCGATTTGTAGGTTAAATCACAAGATTTTCTAGGAAAATATGGCAAAACATTGTAAATTCTTCTGTGAGACGCATCGACTAGCTGTAGTCGACACTCACTACTAATGCTTCCATCTTCAGTGCCGCCCTGACTACCAGCAACGGCGACCCTTGATACTAACCCTGATAGGTTGACGTAAAATCCGCTATTAATTCAGGGCACTCCCAGAGTAAACACAATACCAGAATAGATTCAATGTCAGCTAAACCTGCCCAGTGATTGGCATCTACATCTGAAATATTTTATTCAAGAATTACTTTGGCGAAGGGATAAGAATCGTAGTTATTCAAGCATCCGATAAAGTGATGCATTTCATTCTGGGTTCTTAAAACCGTTTTGCCCATAAATATTTTTGCAGTACAGTAACTCTTAGCTCTAAGGAATACCATTTAAGATTTTTAAGGTTTTTATACTGCAATACAACATTACTTCAAATCCATATTTTGCTTAAACATATATTCTAACTCAGTATTAGATGTCAGTCTGTTTGTTTATAGAAGATAAGTTAATACTGATAGCAAACACAGGTCCATACCTGCTAAAGCAAGTGAATTTTAGCACTCGGCAATTTATGATCAACTCTGAAACGGCCGAGCCGAGGTCAAAGTTATTTTAATCCCTAAAAGTAGACAGGTATGGGTGAGGTGAGTCTCATGGGTCACATAGATTACAGGCGCACAAACGTCAATGGGCAAAAATATCCCACTAGGCGCGCATTCTACGAACATTTATGAATATGTAACGGCGAGAAATCGATACGTTCACAGTTGGCGTGGAATGGAACAGGAGTAAAATAAAAACGGCAAGGGGTATAGACGCCCGATTCGACCACGGCGATTTTAATGAGGTGAGCGGGGGACCACGAAAAAGGGTATGAAACGTTTTTTTTTACTGAAAAAGGTAAGCACTTGCGATTTGAGGAGAAAGGTGAGGAGAGATGGGAGGAGGAAAAGGCAAGCCGCCTCTCTCCCTTCTCCACGTCTGTCCTCTTCCACCAGCAGCAAAACGGCTGACTGAATCCCTCAGGCTAAAAACACCCCTCTTGTACGTATAACATTCGCAGGGACGGGTAAATGTCACTTGAGTTGACATTTGATGAGAGGGATCCTTTCAAAAAAGGAGAGTGAAAGGAGGAGAAAAGATCATAAGGTAAAAAGAGATATATATATATTTTTCAAAAATACTTTAAAAAAAGTGACTGTTTCTGGGGCTTTTTTACGTGTGGAAGAATCCCTTGACCTTCTCTTTCCTCTCGATATTCTTCATCGACAACATCATTTGGCGCATCAGTCGTATTCCATGATGATAAATATAATTTCACTTCAGATACTCAAGAGAACTCATATGTTTAGTGAACGCTGAATGCTCACCCGCTTTAAGACTCAAATTGCCACCAAGGATTTCATTTATCTATTTTACTGCAAAAGAATGAAATGGAAGGTGGTTAAAAGGTCAAATTAGGAATAAAATCAATTCATTTCCTCCTAATTACAATATGATGAAATAAATCGAAAAGAAAATTATTATCTTCTATATTCTTCATAAGAAAAAAGAGCAATTTTATTTGCCCATGAAAACTTATGCGTGAGCATTTGGGCCACTTAGATCAATTGTTATCATATCTAACGGTTACTTTCTTAATTAAATGGATGAAAAGAGTTTCTTTTTTATAAAAAAATATAAAAATTGATTAATTTAACTTGTGGACTTTCACATCACATACTACATCCTAAAGAACAGTTCCACGATTAGTATTTCATGGAACTCAATTTTCACAGTTATGATTGATTTCCCTTCACATAAGCTCAAACCCCGGCATGTGATTCCTGTAAATAAATACTATTATTTGCAAATAATGTTAGCAAAAAATTCTTGAGGTTATTTCCATCAACGTAGTAGAAACTTAGACCATTTCATTCCAAAAGTGAGCATGTCCGAAGGGAGACATTTTTATTCCAGTGAAAAAGCTTGCAACTTTCACCCAATCCATCGATATTATCTAAGTGTCAAAAATTTTACAATGATACCCGTTTTGAAATATGCAAATCAATAAATTCCTAAAAACATGCGATGATTCTGAAATATAAGGGCGGGCAATAAGCCAAGAGCCAGTGACTTACCTTAATAATCTGCATCCTTCTCGGCTCTTTAGGGCAGACCCGCCTCGGAAATGGTCTCCCACACTCCCATGCCTCTCTCTCTCTCTAATAAAACACTTTTCCACACATTCACGCAACTCTAGCACTCACCACTCCACTCAAAGATTCAACACGAAACACATGACGAACATTACAGGAGAAAGCACATCGAGTAGGGGAGTGGAAGCAAATATATTGACACATCCACCCAATACACCGCGCTGATTACAAGGTACACCTTATTTGAAAATGGCAAGGGCAACTAATGGGCATTGAATAACTGAAAGTGAAAAATGAATTAGGACAAACCATAAGTGATCACTGTGTGAGTGCTACGGATTTTCGTAGCATTCTCCGCGGCATAATGCCCAGGGTAATGGGTATCACCACCCTTGGACCTACATGCTGTATATTGACACTTTACGTATTATTTTATAGGCTTAAAGTATCCCGAATTATTTCTTTAAGCCAACTTCTGATATTCCCTATTCAAAAAATACCAGAATTGATGCTTTCAAACTGTGATAAACTCCCCGTAAGGGAAATTCTCTATTCCTTCTTCATAGTAAGCCACTCTTCTTATAGATTATTACGTTCGTGATTTGATTTTTCCCATTCTCTAACGTCTCCAAAGTCCTGAAGGTATTTCGGATCAAGTTCAAGAAATACCGTTAGCCGTCATTCTCACCTGCGAAGGGGGAAAAATTACAAATGGAGTACAAAAAAAGAAAACATTAAAATAAAATAATTAAATTTTGATGACTTAGATTATTAGATAAAAACAGGCAGTCCGATTTTTCAATGCTTGTCATATGATAGAAATTTATGTATAACAATTACGTTTTGCATATTTTTATACGTGATGTTCATTTTTATATTTTTAAGAGTTTTGTTTATTAATGCCCCTAAATAGTTCAAAAACGCTTATGGTAGTTAGTAATGAACAAAGAAAAATATGGAAAAAACCTTGGTCACTTTTGTGCAGCAGATGTATGGTCAGTTAAATGTCGTAAAATGCTACTAATAAATTCCAATTACGAGAAAAAGTATTGGACATTGATCTTGTATTGCCATGTTTTAATTTTAACTTGATATTGGTGGTACTGGGATATTTTACACCACATGTAACGGTCAGTTGATTTTACACTCACAACAAAACCATGAAAATTTAGAAAACCACGAAAAGGTATGGAAGAAGGTAATTCATTTTGCTGCGAGCGAAGAAGAAGGGGTGAGAATGAGAATAGGGGGGAGAACAGGCTTCAATTTATTCCAAGAAAAAGGCTTGCGACAGAGGGACATACATCCTCATGAGACATCATTCCTCTATGTTTACCCTACACGCAACACGATCCTCGCGGCAGAATTAAACCGTAACACACCAATTAAATTTTCCATTATGTGTCAAGAAGACCTCGCACACGCTGGGCAGACAGTACTTTACACAAATTTACTTTTTCCTCATCCTCGTTTACGATAGAGCTTCGATAAATAAGGGTGGCAAAGATAAGGTCGGCTGAAACAGCATTCTGATCAATGCCAAGGAAAGTAATCGGCCACTTGAGGCATGCGAATTAAGTTTCCATTCAAACACTACAGGCTTTGAAGCGATTTGAGAAAGGGAGGTATTTTTAGGCGCTTATATGCAAAACAGGATGACAGCTGAAAGGAAGTCCGGAAAAATAATTATATCACGAGTAAAAATACCAACGCTGCCATCATCATGGATTCCCAATAGTAGTATTGAGTGCAGCAATAAATGGCAGATGAAGCTGTGAAAATATGATAGCATTATATTCAAATATTGAAATGATTGTAGCGCCGAAATGAAAATACGAATCAAGAGACAAAATATTTACGAGCTTGTGTTTAATTGCTACCACAAAACCTCAGAAGGGCAAGAAGAGAGGAACTTCTCCGAAACCTGTTCAGAAACTAGATATACAGAGTGAATAGAGAGAAGAAATCTTTTTCAGAATTATCCAGCTAAATAAGTATAATAGATGCAAAACACCAGATATTTCATCCAATTCATTGACAAATAAATTCAAAGATTTGTGACAATAACATTGAGAAGACTTTCCAACAATTGAAAATATTGAGATTACACAACACCGATAAAAGAATAATTCGATGGCTTTACGGGAACCCAATCACTATCATGAAATAACACCTGTGGCGAGAAATTTAGTGGCACCAAAAGAACAGGGGCCCTGAATAAAGAACTTCTCACCACCACACTTAAGACTTATACTTGAAAAAATTGATCTGGAAAGTGATGAAAGTAAACATACGAATAAAAATACGAATTGAAGAAGATATCAAAATAGTTCATATAGCCGGCAAGACAAGATGAGAAGACGATGGCATTCAGACATGCGGTAGTCCAAGAGTTCGAACGTCATCACGCCCCAAGCATTTCAATACGGCGCGAGGCTCCACTGTCTGCCACATGAAATGTACGACTCCAGGCCACTCCGAAAACTTTTTACAGTGCGCTCAATAGAATACATCCAGGCACATTGCGCCTGAACTTAGCAATTCCAATATTGCACCTGTCGAAAGGTTAAAAGAGGCTTACTTCATCCAATTTATACACTTTATTTAAATAAATGCTCGTACAAAATTACTATTTTTGAGTCCTAAAAATAAAATTTTCAGCATCAAAATCCCGATATTCTCCAGACCCTTCTCTGCCCTGGGATGTTTTTCATACACCCCAAGGTGCCCCGAAATCCCGGTAAACCCCAAATCATTTCTAAATCCTGGCTATGCTACTGCCGCATCCCATTCACCATATATCTTTATTAATTTTAATTAGAATTCTTTTTTCCCAGTACAACCTACGCTTGATGCACGTCACCCATAGTCAATGTACAATGCACTATATTTGTAAATTAGTGGGACCGTTGGAACAGGGTGTGACATTTTATTTTACCGCTAAATTCATGAAACGGGTGTGATTTCGGGACCGAACGAATGCTTCCACAGCGCATAGACCCATCAGTGTTTTAATGCCTACATTCATCACAGTTGCACATTCAAATGATGGTCTGTTTATTTCTACGCACGGTTTAACCTACGAAACCTTCTGCCGTTTGGGAAGCCCCAGCGGGTGATGAAGAAATGAGGATCGCAGAGATGTAAATGGCACACATTCCCAGCAGCACCCTCCAATTGAACGATTGTACACGCTTTCAAATGATTATCCAGAGGGTGAGAGGCGCTCAGTGAAGCGTAAGCCGGGATTTGACCGACGACAAATTATCGAAATGATAATCACCAGAGTGCGAATTCACAGACTGCGTGCGTCGAATCACTTCCACTTCATTTGCCATTTGGCCATTTTGCTAGCAATATATGCACGCGACATCACCAGTGCGTGTACTCAAGGTTTCGATTACGAAATGAGACGGGTGCAGCCAATGGGTGGCTTAGTTGCAAAACGCATTCGAAAAGGAGAAAGGCGTGTCATACGGGAGTATAAGGGAAACAGTCTCTTTTTATCCCAAAGAAAATTATGGAATTAGTGACGTTTACGCCCTTACAATCGGAGATTTCAAAGAAAAAAATTAACGCAAAATATAAAGACAAATCAAAAAATGATCACTATATTTTATCACGCGTGGGATTGCAAAATTTGGTCGGTGTCGACCCCATGTGCGACAGGTAGAGAGCAGGATGAACACGTAGGATATGTGCATAACTCTATGTGAGGAGCCTATCTAAAGTGTTGTCAGTTGTCACCAAGTGTATAATATGCGAATTTTGTGCTAAAATAATATTTTGCGAGAGTTAGTGGGAGCCGATATGAAAAATATTTAAGAATATTTAGGAAGATCATTTTAGGCAACGTACGACAAGGTGATTCACAATAAAATCACATATGACTCATTTAAGTGGTAGAGAAAAAAGTAATCACATAGAATGGGTTGACAGACATAACGATGGGAGTAAAGAATTCTGTTTCTTATCAAAATTGTTTAGCATCTAATAAGCATTGTAGACTAGCTAAATAACAGCTTATAAATAAAAAACTGATACACTGAAGCAGATTTTCTAATAGCATGTTCGTATCAGCAGGCATGTAATTAGATAACTCTTCTGAAAGTTAAAGGAAAATGAAATAAGGCTGGTAGCAGTGGTGTAACTAAGGGGGGGGGGATGAGGGGATAGATCCAACACCCCCAAAGCCTCAGAAAAATATTTAAAAAATATTTAAAACTGTCAAGTTTTGACTTATTATAACAGCATCTGCTTAAAGTTAAATTTTAGTGCCATTTAATAATGTAAAATGTATTTCCAGGCATGCCATTAATCAAAATTTTTCTCAGACCTCCCATTGCCTTAGGAGGGGGGGGGGGTGAGAGAGTTCTGTGAGATTTAATGTTGGGTCAGGTAACGAAGGCTGAGGAGTCTTGTCTTCTGAAATTCAGAAATCAAAAAAATAAATCAATGAAACTTGGAAGAATAAGGCAGTTATAAACATACATCTAGGAAGTATAGCTAATGAGGACTGGAGAAACAAAGAAGAGAGGTGAAGAGTCACTTCATATGAGGCATTTCAGAAGTGGATATGTAGTTATGAAGAAATTGAACATAATAACTAAGGAGAAGAGAAGTCGTATAGGCTCTTTTAAAATAGATAATTTCATAATGTGAGCTATGTATCTTAAGAAAAGGAGAGAGCACTATATAGATAGGCAGAATGTACATCAAGTATCAATCATTATGGACCAGAGTTGAATTTGACCCACATCATTAAATTATGGGTCACTGGACACGCACGTTACTTACTCTTATACTGCAAATACACATTCCCTAAATTTATACATGAAGGAGTTGTTGCAATGAGCCAGCTAAAAATGTTTTTAAAACATGCACCTCAGAGTGGTTCACAGTAAAGAAGTGGGATATTCATAAATAGGTTGCAAAATAGGGACGAGTTTCGTACATAGGAATACTAAAGGTCCATTGGCCAATGACTACTTGGCAATTCATAATATGTACTATAAAATTGATGATACAAAATCAAAGGGACAAAGAAAGTTAGAGAAGGAGAACAGTTCAGAACTAAATTTGCAAATGGGTACAAATTCTAAATAAACATCAATCCTAGGTCACAACTAGGAATGTCTTTTGGGGGAGGGAGGTCCCTTGGGCATGAATCATAGGCATGAGTTGAGGGGTTAAATGTATTTCAATGGGTTAATGCCTTCTTTGAAAAACTTTTATCGGGAATTCTACCATTTTAGTACTATTAATCTGCACATCCCTTAAATACTACTGATCTATATCCAACTCAGAGAGGTTTCATTTACTGCCGCCAACAATGAGTTAAATTTTAAGTTAAAAAAATATACTAAATGGATGCAGACATGGGAATATGAAGCTAAGGATGAAAGGAACTAAGTTGAATCTATGCCAAAAACCATTGAGAAAGTCATCTTTGTTAGTACATGAAAAAAACAATGTACTTATATGCTACACCTGGCCTAATGGAATGGAAAAGCATGAGTACAACACTTATAAATTTTGATTCCCCTTCAAATAATTTAACCACAAAGTGCTATCATTAAAATGCGATGCAAGTAAAATGTATTTATCAATGATTGCTTTACCTATATTCAATCAATATTAATCTACCAAAAATAAAATTCAATACCTGATAAATTTATGAAGAACTCACCATCCTAAAATGTGGCCATAAGCCATTACTGCTTAGTTATGATGAACTTTTAAATAACTTAATGCATCACCTTAATGTGGTTTGTATAGTAATATTTTAATGGTTTGCCATTTATAGAACTTTCATTAATGGCCAAGGCCAGTTTTATTGCTGACGAGAATTCCAGCTACTGCCAAGCATTAAAGTCACGGCTCACAGTTGAAATCATGGCAAAAAAGACAATCAATTCACCACTCTACTATAATCCATGCAAAGGCCAACATCCCAGTGAAGTTAAATAGGCAGTCACTCATTTGCTGAAAGGATTTCTAGGGGGACCCAAAATGTTCTATATGATTGATTTTTCCTCCATCCAGACTATATATTTTTTAATACGATAGACTCATACTTAAAATTTATACACTAGTTTAATCAGGGTCAGACTCTATGCACAGGCTCCATAGGTACACATTTAGCAGCTCCTAATAGAAAAAACTAACCATATTATACAGTTATTATAATGCAACAGTAAATGTAGGCTGTAATTACCTATAAATGTACACAGGAATGACTGTAAATATATTTGTTCTAGGATCAAATGGATAGATCAGGTGTGTGAACTGGAAGTTCTAGGATAGTTAGGAGACAATTTTTTGAAAACCTTGGGTAAAAGACATTATTCAATGACCCAGCAGATGGAGTGATGGTGAAGGAGCGAGTGAATGACAGAAAATTTATAGTACCCTGATATTTGTTAAGAAAGCAATGCCAGGGGGACATATAAAGGCCATGCACAGGTAATAATAGCCCAGGCCAGGGATTGGGCTTGGGGCTCGGCTAGTGGCCAACCTGGAGAAATATCTAATCACTTTGGTGAGCTGGAGAGAAAGTGTTTTTCAATAAAACATTACATTATATTACATATGTGGGGTCGAGAAGCCAAGGGGTGGGTACTAGTGAATTTTTACTAAGGAGAGTTAGGTACAGAAATCGATAGAAGAAATATACAAAAGCAGGTTGGCCAAGGTAAAGGAGTGAGTCTCTGTTCTGTGCTAACATCAAGTGGATATTCAAATGCACTACCAAATATGTAATTGATCTCGTATGTTTTCTTTACCTAACTCTGTTTAGAAAAGAGAATCACTTGTTCCCCTTGGTTTCCCAGCCCCTCATATATTTCCTATAACATATTTATAATGTTCTTCAGATTAATGTCACAAGAAGAGGTCTAAGGTAGGTGTGGCGTGGATCAGAAAAATGACAATAGTAAATGATTGCCTACTCCAGAGCTAAATATTTGATTATGCATAAGGCAGCATATATTCTTTCATTTACTTAAATGCAATGAGTCAGTCCAATGACCTAAGCATTGCACAAACTCTATGCACCTAAAAAATCATAAAGCACCCCTATCAATTATGTTTTATATAGGAATATGTCCTACATTCCTAGGACCAAGATAACCTGCCAATCAACAAAGCACATTGGCAACACTCGAAAAATGCTAGGTTACGATGTATAAGAGACATCGAATTCAGTATACATGCTTGATACTAAGATCATCATTCAATAAAGCACCCAAGTGCATAATAAGATCTGATCATTACCTCTTGACAAAGAAAAGGGAATCATGTAAGCCATATGGATAGATCGTTTGGCTACTGACTTGATAATCACAAACATGCTTTCCCTGAAGAAGAATGACAA
Source organism: Ischnura elegans (assembly GCF_921293095.1). Taxonomy (NCBI): domain Eukaryota; kingdom Metazoa; phylum Arthropoda; class Insecta; order Odonata; family Coenagrionidae; genus Ischnura; species Ischnura elegans. The sequence goes on along the minus strand of NC_060254.1, from coordinate 50,209,922 downwards.
AACACACCCCCATTAAGTTATCAACAACCATCACAGGGAGATAAAACCTAGCCAATGTCTGCTCACTAATTTTTATGTTGACATTAAACCACAAAATAAATACCTATGGCCTGTCTTGAAAAAATAAATTATGTGAAATTGTTCTCATAGACCTAAGCACACGTCACTTTGGAATGAAAATGCAATGCATACATATCATATTATCATAATTATGAGCAATAGCACATCGATATTGACAATATTTACACATATTATAGAATGACCAAAATCCATGGGACATGGAAAAAATAGATGATTTTATACGGTTTTAAGCACATTGGTTTGCTGCTACTGGACACATTTCATGATCAACAATGATGCCACAAACAAACAGCAATATAGCGAATACCTACATCGAGTGACAGAAACTCCTAACCAGTGAACGCAGGAAGCGCCTAAATTCTAGTCACAGGGTGTATGTACACAGGAAATATAAAAAAGGTTTAATTTTTTCGCTCCATTAACATCAATGAACGGAGTTCAAATTCTAATGGTAAACATCACGGCACTATGTGGTTAGCGCAGAAAATATAATCCCAATCTCAACATAAATTGACCCCAACTGAATCCACTATTTGCACATTACTTACGGCAAAAAACAGCATTCCAGAATCGTTTCCTTCTTCCCAGCTGATTGCCAAGAACCAGGATAGCTCACGAGAAACATCACGGACGCTTTAGCGTCAAACACTTTCAATGTGCAAGTAACACAACACTTTATGGTATCTCGGACTGAAAAGTAATACAAACACACACCGTACAAGTAAGGAGCTTCATACAATAATGACCGAGAATCTTCTTATGCACCAGAAAATAAAACTGAATTATTTCAAGATCAAGTGCATGAAATCACAAAAGAAGCTAAGGTTATCCATTAGTCACGAAAAATTTCTTCGTTTCCAGCAGTATTACCGGGACTGTTTGGACCGCTAGTTCCAATCAATCCAATCGTTTCAATTCCATGATTCAAATAAAACAAATGAAGAACAACGTAGCAGACGACGACGGTTGGCGCGAATAGTTTGGGAGTTCAATAGTATGATACACATTGAAACAATAATTTTAAAGTTATCTCAACAATATGTCAATTACCGATCAAACTTTTGAAAAATTAGCTTATGAAAATACTAATATTCACAGATAAAGGAGTTATTACCCAGCTCAGTCACCCGTCACTTGCAGGTTAGCAATGACAACTACGGCGTCAGCGTTGGTGAATAGGTAGGAATTCATTTTTCTTGCGTTAAAGTTGGCATGTCCAAATCCTTACCATTGAATTTATGAAGTGACGTCCATGAATTGTTTTGCTTACTTTAAGATGTCGCAGCTCGTTGAAGTAAATCATTTTAAACGAAGTAATGCGTAATCGATTGAATAACAGAATTTGGTGCCATGGCCAGAATAATACCTTTTTGGGATTGTCGTCCAAAATCAATTAACCACAGAAAAGAGTTAATAAAATTTTAATTAACTGTTACTTCCTAGTGCCAACTAACCGCTCGCTATGACACCAAACGGCAAGGTTTTGACGATCAGTTCATTCATTGTGGAAAGACAAACCCTGTTTAGCTGGGGCTGCCTTGAGAAATACAGGGATAAATCTGACCATAGAATCTTGTAACTGAAATCAGAGGTGAAATTCAGGAGGACCATGCGAAATGATATTGTGGTGGACAAATTATGGCAATGGGATAATATAGTAAAAAAATAACAGTTGACAATAGCTGCACAAATGGGATGAAACCTCTTATAATGTATTCTCCATCAATATCCACAGAATGACCGCGCAGTAAACTGAATGGCAAACCTTTTAAGACTTTTATTCACGGAATAGTGTCAAATCTTAACAAAGGTTGTCATATGTATGATGAGCCATCAGTTGCAGATTAACTCCATGAGGGCCAAAATATAGCATACACAACAAAACCATTAGCTATATTAAATGTGAAAATTGATAATGAAGCCTTATGACGTTCTTAGGCAATGGCCCACTTCATTTTATTGGTACCTACCTAATTCAACAATATAAATTGCCAAAATTGTTTTTTGTAGATTTCCATGGTGGAAAACATAGACCAGAAATTTATAACCATTCCATTGAAACCAGGCACCTCGACAATCATACCCCCACTATAAACTTGCTAAACCTGAAAATTAAAATAAATAGTATATTTTCACACTTTTTCCTGTCTATTCCAGGGTATTGGAAAGGTTACCTACTGGCAAGGAATGCCTCTGCTTTTTACTCTTGAAGGGAATAAAGGAGTATTTGTATAAAGCAATAATTGGCTAGGGTTCATTGTTATGCCATCACATGTCACATGCAATGCAAAGGAAACTGAAACATGGTAACATTAATAAATTGGCCATGTGGATACTTGGGATTTACTTCAGTCTCCTCCAATTGGATAGGGATAAGGAAAAGTCCTTTGCAGATGGTTGGTCCCAAATGAAGTAATCCTGTCGTGCGTAACTCATTCAGGGCTTCCCTCTACCTTTATTTTTGTCCACCTGTCCATTGATGTTGATTCCATGTCTTCAACAATTGTCTTCATTATAACAATTAATTTAACAGCTGTAGTACTCTCAAGTTGAATGCATGAGTAACTCTTTCATTATGGGGGTCACAAATACCGCATATCCACCACCCACAACTATTACCAATCAGACAAAGTAGTAACTATTTTCATCGTCATATGCTAACAATGCTAAGATTGGTTTGATGCAGCTCCACAGTTGGTTCTCCTGGCATCCAATCATTCCATATCTACATATTTATTTTCTTTCACATTCCTCTCCACCTATTCTGTATGATTTATTTTGTCATCTTCCTTTTCTCTTCATGCCATAATTTTTCGTTTAGAGAAATTTATTTTTTAGTATGTTTTCTTATCATCTAATAATTTTTTCAAATATGCTACTTTGCCAAATAGTGTTTAACATTTAATATAGATAATGCACACTTTTAATGGTTTTATACTTCAAAAATATTAATTGCATTTTATAAAATCCTTTCAAAATGAAAACCAGAACCTCTTAAATAAATCTCAACGCCAATTTTTTTTAGCTCTTGGTCCATTACTTAGTATGTACTATTAAACTTTTGATTCTTGCATAAACTCTTATTTAATATGAAGTACTAATGGAACTGATTCAATCCCACTAATGAATAGGAGCCAATGCAGTGGAAAACAGTGATCTTTGGACCCAATGGCCAATGTGTAATTGAAAATGTAAAGGGTAAAAATGCAGTAGAATTTTAGCTTCTCCCATGCCTCATTTGCATGAAAGCAGAGAACTTTTATGCATAAATACAGGCATGAAATACTATAAATACACCCTAAGTGTCTGTACATGAGAGTAAAAGTTACCTTGTTTGGGAATATGTCATTGTAACCAAGAGCAAGGCATATTAAACGAGGCACAGAAATATTTGAAAATTTTGTGGTAATCTCTTGGGTAAAGAATTCATAAATACATTGTGCACATAACAGTACATTCTTCTTAAATCATATGTATTATATGTAGAATAAGACTTCCTCCCATTAAATCCACCAATTGCATAGCTATGGATGCATATTTTTGAAAATAATTGCAACATCTAACTTTGAAAGAATGAATGCAGAAATAAGTAGCAAAAATTGATTACAGTATTCAGTAATTTTCATGTAGAATTAAAAAATATATACTTAAGGCATTTAACTTGCTCACTCAGCTCATTTGATGTATGCTTAGTGCTTATAATAAAGAGAAACCCCTGTGGTGGCACTGCACCCATGCCTACTTTTCCACCATTGCCCATTGTAATTGATATACACAATGTGAGCATTACATTCATTGAGTGAATAGACAGTAACACACTAATGAAAAGTGCAACGTATATAATAAATAATGTAGTGCTTTGAGAGGCTGCATTTATCAAATATTTCATCTAATCACTGCACGAAACAAGTGGCTTTGTAAGCTGCCATGTGCATGGGTACAAATTTATGAATACCAAGGATGAATTTCACCACAAAAAAATATTTGGCTTAGCTGAGATTCGAACCTGGATTTCCTGATTGCCAGTTAGACATGTTAGCCAGTTACATCACAAAGCCATCTTCCCATCCAAAAGTTTGCCTTGAGAAGATGGCCTTTGTAGCTGGTGGCGGTGGTGTAACTGGCTAACTTTACCAGCAATCAAGAAAGCCAGGCTCGAATCTCAGCTATCCAAATATTTTTCATGCAAACTTCTTCTTTGGTGTTTATAAATTTTCTCTAATGCTGGAAATATGGATTCACCATTGACTGCCATGGAAAAAAGAGGTAAAAGCTATATAGAGGCATAAAACTAAAAGAAGTAAAAAACACAGTTTTTAATCAAAAAGCATTTCTTAATGTCATCAGTCAAGAACTTTTGTCAGTCATCCAGTGTCGAAAACCAAATATCTCTTTCCTGTTACCCTATCACTTTCATTGACAGACATTCTAGAAATAGTAAGAGACCCAGTAATTCATTAAAAATTGATCAGCCAAATCCACTGAAATATGATCCAATAGCTGAACTTAGATGCCAAGTTAAATACACCATAGTTGAAGATGAAGTTCGCAATAAAAAAAAATATTTGACTTAGCCGGGATTGGAAGCCGGATATCCCAATTGTCGGTCAGCTCTGAGAAAATAAGTTTTCTTGGATATTACACTATTACTTATACCCCTTCCTTTTTTCAATAGCGCGACCCGGGTTTTGATTAATTTTCATCATATTAGGGTGCAAATTACTATCTAATAATGAGTTAATAGTATTAATAATGAGGTAGTGAATTTTGTTCAGAGAAGATGACTTGGTGGTGTTACTAGATATTAAACCTAACCAGCAATTGGGAGATCCAGTGGCTTAGCGAGGAGGGAAGTCCGAGGGGGTCCGACCCCCTCTATCCCGAAATAATAAAACACAATTAGCACCCCGTTTTTCAAAAATTTACCCTCCTGGTTTTGGACCCCCCCTCGAAAAAATTCCCGGCTACCCCAGTTTGACTTCGTACAAAGTCACTTTGTTTCATAAAATGCTCAACTGCCAATTACGTGTCGATCTTGTAGTCCAGCCGTTGAGACGCTCACCGTGGAGAAAATAATGCAGAGCTAACAGCCATACGAAAATCTCGAATATTTCTTGCAGCAGCACCATGGCTAATCAGCATTGGGAAATCGAACCCCTCGCCATCTAGCTTCATGCCAATGCAAGTGCCAAATATCTGATAAAAATATCTGTTAAAAATAAGCATCTGGAGAACCTGTAAATGCGCACCGACGCTTTCAATATTCTTCCAGAAAATTAATTTAATTTCAGCTGGAAAACCCAAAAACTCATCTGCAGGTAGATATAATGAAATTTGCGGCAGATGGAAGAAACTGGCTACGAATTGTGACGGACGACGTCCCTTACGCTATTCTAAAAGAGTGTGACCGTGTTCGGTATGTTGACGTATGCATAAACTTCGAAGATTTTACTTTCCGGATGAGCTTGTAAAACTCATCCATTTGTGGCTTCAATAGCGCAGAATATTCGCTCTCTCTCTAATGACGTAAAATCCATCGTTAAAATCCATCCGCCAAACGAAGAGCATGTGATCCAGAGGAACACGGCTCACTTCTTAATGTTACATAGATTCAGCTGAATTGCCGATGTCGATGACTCATTCTGACCCAGTTCAGAAACAACCTCTTACGGTAAATTTCTCCAGGACCAAAGAAAAGAAAAGGAGCATTAACCTCTGAAAAGGAGAATTGCTCCATAGTGATCTACACCCCGTCATCATGGGACCGTCGAATAACCAGAGCCGGAATAAGAAAGAAATCGAATAACCAGAGCATCTTAGGACCTAAACTACAACTATTATTACAAGTGTGTATCTAATTTACAATACTTAAAACACACCAAATCACATTCCCTGCCGTTCATTGCAGATGCCATTTTCACATTATTTTGAAAACAATAGTAGCAACTCTTTTCCACGCCTACGGCAGAAAATCTCTGGCCACACTTCGTATTTTAAAGCCCATGTTATCCCACATTCGGGAAAACATAATGGAAAAACCATGTGCGGGTCTGTCCCATTGAATTTTGACTTTTCACTATAATAAAATACCTTTTTCAGTCGATAACTGTTATTTTTACATTCAAAAGCAAAGATTGATTTAGCAACTTTTATTTACAAAACAGTTCATAATGATAATAATGCGAACAATCACAATAGCATTATAAAATTAAATACTGCACAAGGTTTTGTTAGCCACACATGCCGTTCCATAGGAGAACAATTTATTAGTACTTTGCAGATGGTTCACTTTGGCATCTCTAGCGCACTTCTTCTGCTCACAAATGCTTCACTTTTGCGATTGTAAAACATCTGCGGAAGAACCAACGTAAATTTATTTATAACTACCAACTCGCAAGCTGGGAATGGTCCCCACTTTTATTCTTCAGAATACCAGAGCACAGGGACCTTATCTCATGCTCATTTGACGTGTTCATTTGACGCTATCTTGGTATCAAATACACGTGAGATGTAGAGTTTACTGGAGTTAATGACGTCACCCGCAAAAGAGGCCAGCTTGCAGCACGGTCCCATTTCAGCTGCTGACTCAATAGACACTGCAAAAAATAGAATACAATGGATTATTACACATGAAGCATGGGTATGAAAGAGCAATATGGTACCAAGACAAATGTCCTAAGAATGCAGAACGGCTTATAAAGTAAAACCAATTGTATCCCGGAAACTCACCCACGATATATGGGCACTCATCATGGTAACATTACATCTTCACGGCGATGATTGCAAATAAACTATATTATGTCCCGGTGGTGCAAGAGCGTCAATTCATAATTTGAAATAAGAGACAGCAGTATACAACAATTAGAATATTGTACTGTGTATTGTGCACGAAAGAAGATAAGGGATAGAGGTTTCAATTGCATTCAAGTGCTGGAGAAACTTGTACTACTAGTAGGATTTTTGAGATGACTCCAGTTTCTCCGAAGATCACTGTTGAAAGGAAATGTTTTTAGAGGGTAGTGTGATTTCAACAAGGTAAGGAGAGATGAAACGAAGGCTATGAGGGTGGGAAGTGGAAAGGGAAGATTTTGCAGAGAGAGGAGGGGGAAGATTCTCGCCGACGGAATTTCTGTATCCCGCATTGACTTGGGAGCCGTACTATAAAAATATTAAGTTTTATTAGTTTAAGACACAATAGAGTTTATTTGCAATCATCGCCGTGAAGACGTAATGTTACCATGATGAGCGCCCGTATATCGTGGGTGAGTTTCCGGGATACAATTGGTTTTACTTTATTAAAAAAGCTAAAAATATTCGAATCTTTTAAGGCACCCAGCCTCTCTAGCAGAAAATACCTTCATTGCAGGGAAATAGTTAGGTGTATTGCGTTACCTTTCCATGGAAATGAGACTGTTCTCGGTAACATGGACTAAGTAGTATTGTATACCCAGAAGTTTATTGGTACGGCTTAAGGGGTTAGTGTTCTCAAGGATTCAACTATTGTAGATGTTTATCTAGTTCAGGTACATAAATAATAGATAATCAATTTAAATATTATAAGATTTACTTGGAAAGCCTTCAACTGTATTTGTCTCTGTAGAAAGACTGTATCGGTTTAGCAAGTGGTGATCATAATGCATTGTATTGGCAATATCCTCCGAAAAGTAGACCTCTGTGCGTTTGCGAAGCTACAGATCAAGTTGTCATTCCTAGGCATTTGTTGTTTAGGCTCCATAACATGTTCATTCACTATCGCCCATCAGTTGTTTTCATTGGTTTCTTTTCAATGAGATGAATAGCACAACCTTGTATTATAAATTCACTCTGATATGGGAATAAAGTGAAATGTTTCAAGTAAAATATTCCGACTTCAATTTTCTCCGGTAAAATAGCTAAATATTCAGTTCAAAGGCATAAAATTCTCTCAATATGACTACAAACGCAGAAGAACCAAAACTAAATTTTTTCCTGATCAATTTATTTCAATCGAACTTAAGAGGCAAAAGAACTCCCTTCTCGCCTAGTCTGCCGTTAGCTACTTGCCAAATTAATCAATTATAATTTTACTTGCGGCTGACTAGGTCATTCACCACTGCGGGTTTATCGATGTTTTGCGCACAAGACCTCAGATATGCCATAGCTTTGGTGTAGTACACCAACTAAGATATTTGCTCGTCCTTTCCTCCTTTTTAAGGCATACATTAAGAGACCGTAAACGGAATTTCAGCTACCCCGAGTATTTCATTATGTCCGCCAATATTATCAACTCCAGCTTAAAGAAAGTATCAGCTCATTCATCCATGAAGACTTTACAAGCCGTAGGGATTCCAAATACCATTAAAAATAATTAATTACTCCTCCTACCCAGAACCCTGGTCACTATGGAAAATATTTACTGTTGGCAGTCCGTACCAGTGTCCTCAGTGCGGCCTCCACTAACACTGCGTCATCAGTGAACTCCGGGTGGGCTCCCACACAAGGCTACCACCACTCCGGCGACGACTATGTGAGGCATGGGCCACCTCACCACGGTGCTTGAACCTAGAGTCACAAAAGGATCAGAAAAATATAAAAATTTCATTTAAATAAATATTCAGATGTTTTAGTCGTGTATTAGAAAGTGAAGATTCAAGCTATGTAAGACTTCCAGTATAAAATAACCATTGAAAAGAACTGCTCTCCAAAGTTTATTGGCAAATAAAATATGAAAATGCAAAATGGCATAATTTTAACACTTATACTCAATGCATTTCTCATCAATATTGAGCTAACATATCAAGTGTACCTGATACATAGGGCTTAAGATTTTGTATCAACAGACCTTATTACATCCACAATTAATACATATTCAGTGGAAAAGGGTTTACTTGGTTATCATCTCAAAACATTTAATTCATCCAAAAAATCTATACATAGAAGATAAATGAACGAATGTTCATAATTATTAATTTTTTCGTATAAGGTAGGCTATCACAGCAACTTACGCGAAAATGTCAAAAAATTCATTTAACGAAGCTTTTAGGATGATTGACATTGTGTGGAGTACCTAAGAGATAAATTTGTGCAAACTGTATTTTATAATAGATTACGTCCAGAATTGGTATAGTTTTTTATCATAATCATGCAGCACAGCTCAGCATGCAAGGTTTTCAGAAGGCAAAGAGTGATTAGAAAAGCAGGACGTAGGTTATTAGTTTCTGAAATGAAAATGGGAATTTCAAGGTTTGGAACACGTGAGAATATATTCGGGGTGATGAAAGTGAAGAAATTAGCCAACATAGTAGGCATAAAATAAGCAAAGAAATTTCAAATAAGGGGGTGAGAAGGCTAGGGGTAAAAATGATTTTCTCTTCTATGCAGAGAGAGGTAAAGAAATTAGGTAAAGAAAGCAAACGAGATCAACTATATATTAAGTAGTGCAATTGAAGTTTCACTCAATTTGAGCAAAGAACAGAAACTCACTTGTATCCCTTGTCTACTAAGTTTTTATAGATTTTTTTCTACAAATTTCTCTACTTAACTCTGTTTAGAAAAAAATCAGTTTTACTCCTTGGTTTCTCACCTTCTCAAATCTATTCATCATTAGTACATAAAGAAAAAATGCAGTTAAATTGGACTCGAAATTCCTTTTTATTCAGAGAATTCGGTGGATGAATGAAAAAAAAGGTTAAATGAAAAACATTGCTCTCAATTGAACCATTCACTTGAAGGCTAGCGTAAGAAAACGTGAAAATTTCCACCCACTTTTCATGAGTTGATGGCGTAATTGGAGGTTTGACTCATTTACTGGTTCAGAGATGACTTTTCTTCAGAGAGAATTGGAACAGAGAGTCCTTCATAGAGGAAAAGAATCATTCAGTGTAAACGGTTTAAACTGTAAGTACGCGCGACACATGCTCAGGGCCGAGGAGTGGCGGAGAAGCGGTGACACTCTTAGCATATGTTCGTGACATTATCAACGCATCTGCGAAAGAGTTACAGCCTTTGATTTTTCATGGAGAGCAGCTCGAGAATTAAGCAATGGAACGAGAAACTTAGATATACTGGTGTCTCTATTTTTAAAACTATGTGTCAGCCGAAAATAAAATAAAATTGGTGAAAAGGAAAAATATTTTATGCGGGATATTCACCGGCTCATGCGCTAAGACGGCTTAGCTAGATGATTCGTGAAATGGACCTAAAGCACACTTTCGCGAAATAATTCAGTAAAAACTGCCTCTGGCAGCACAATTATTACTTTTTGTCTATGGCAATAAAAACTAAAAGTTTTGAAATGAATGCTGACTGCAAAACACTTCAATAAGTAAAGATGAAGGTAATGTCACGTAGCTTAACGAGTAAATAGAACTCATAAAAATAATGACTAGTTGGAATCTGGTATTATGATCCCATAAATGGACATTTCAATAGTTTTTATAATGAGATTTCATCGTTCAAGAGATCACAGCTCTAAATTTAGGGATCCGGATGTAATTATGTGCCACAATAATAGCAGTTAATGAAGTGATACTGAAAATAATAAGTGTGTTCATAGCAAAAAAGTTTGACGGTGACAAAAGCACATAAAGTACGGGAATGAGAATGACCCAAAGTTAAATTAAAAGTGATAGCACGTAATTATGTAAATGATTGAGTCAAATATATAAAAATCTCAAATTAGGATATTTGCTACAATAATGGAAATTTTTAAATCCCAAAAAAGCCTCATAATCCACTCTTTCTTTGCTAATTCACGCGGAATAATATTTAAAAATATATAACGCATCAAATTATAGGATAATGACCGTAAAAGACTTAAATTAGATAATCATCCCGGAGGGTGTGATGCAAAATAATTTTTAATGAAATTGGCTTTATCGTGCGATTTTTAAATTTACATTTTAAATATTACCTCATATTTTTTTAACGATTACTAAAAATTTTAACAGCACTGGGTAACGTTACATTGATTATAGACACAAAAAGCTAGGCATAAAATTTTCGGATACCATTTGGATGAAGTGCCAAAATTCCAACTTATTTCATGGAGATGGACAAAAAATAACGTTGAAGTTACTGCACTCGGGGAGAAAATTAGTTTGTTGTTTTGGGTAATGTGACAATATTTTAAGTTTAGAGCGGCACATCAATGCAGATAAATCAGGAAAATCTAATGAATAGGGTAGTTTCCTTCATCAAAGAAAACGATAGGCATTGATTGCGATTCGTTGCCCACCATTAGTGTATTCATAATACACAAATTATTTGGTTTTTGAAATACCGGTTTAGACGAATGGCAAGGGTCAAATTTTATCCTCATTTGAAAAAGGCCAGATTGGCGCCCATGCGATTCCGCTCCGCGTGACGTCACAGGGACCTAGTTTCTACACGAGAGGATAGGAGTTATACATCGTCTGAGGTTACCAATGCATGCATGAGGCACAGAGCTCAGGGAAACATGTCTTAATAATCACCTATTAAAACTGGCTAAGGTCGGAAAGTTTTCTTCGCTTGATAAGGTATTAATAAACCTTTTTTAAGCCATGCGCTACCAGACAGGAAGGCACTCAGCTATCCGCTAGCATCCTGCGTCCTATCAGCGCTCAGAGCCTCGATCAAGGTCACTTCACAAGGAGAGAGGGGGAACCAGAAATGCGGCGCACGGACTTTCCTACTTACGCGTCGCGTTTTTGCGCGCTTGAAATTTTTCACTTTTCATTTAATCGCGAAAAATAGATATCGTCATTTAAAAATCTAAAAGCGCGAAATACGTACTCCAGGAGTAATAATCTTTCGATTTAGGCAATAAAAAAATAATAGGAAACCACCCTATTGCATAGTGAGTGCGCTGCCTAATCGGGACGCAAGAGTATTATTTCTACCAACATACTTCATATCTTCCTTCACTTCGAAAAGGACAAAATTTAATATTCGATCATAAAATGTTTACTAATTACTCAGGATGAATTTTGATCCGATAAGAGTTTGGAAGCTAATGCTATTATTGGGGTGATTTTCCCTTTGAGGCTCCAAATATCCCCATGCGGGGATTCATCCCTGTTTGGTTAATTATTAAGCATCGCATAAAGTGCAAATGAGATCGATTGGTTATAAATTTGGTACTATAATAGCCCCCCCCTCATATTTGTGCCCGAGTGATTTGAAGCATTTTAATAATGAACGTTCGTGGTCGGATTGCAGGTTCGTTCTTTCGTCGTAATTGCTTGCTGATGCAATCGCAAGGACATGAATAAATATAACAAAACTCAATGAGTTGAAAGAGACCCCGAGGTGACTTCGTAATTCCCAACTGGAAATTCAATTTTCACTTGTCTGAATTACTTCGAGCGAAAATTTATCTAAACAGGAAACGTCCTAATAATTTCAATGGTAAATTAAGACTACTTACTACGTAGATGATTCATAAAATATATATCATTCACGAAAATTAGGAAGAGAATTTCGCTAGCAAATGTGGCGTTCATACATAGGAAAGAGCTCAAGAAAAGGTATTATTATTATTATTATTAAAATTGTTACAAGTAGGCATTTAGCCTGGTGGTAACATGTACTTATGATGAAAAAAACAATAGAAAACACTGAAAAAACAATAGAAAAATTGAAAAAACAATAGAAAACATTTGAAAGAACAATAGAAAACATTATACAAATCCCTTTTGGTCCCTACTTCTTCAGCCGCTTTTTAAAACTATGTAAATTTTTCGGGAAGGACTCAAATAGTTCTGCTGGTAGGTCGTTCCAGTCCCTTATGGTCCTATTTAAGAAGGAGAACTGCTTCGCATTTGTCCTTTGTGATCGGCACTTTATCTTGAACTGGTGATCGTTTTTACCAACAAAGCTGGGTTTTGATATGTCCTTCCCAAATTCTTTCCATGCTTTTTCCCCACTCATAATTTTAAACATGCCACATAGCCTGCTTCTTTTCCTCCTCTCTTGTAAACTCTCCCACCTTAGAAGTCCGAGCATTTCTGAAACACTTTCCGTTTTTTTATGCTTTCCCAAAACATACCTAGCAGCTTTTCTCTGCACCTTCTCCAATTTCTTGACCTCTCCTTTGAAATGAGGGTCCCAAACAAGAGATGCGTACTCTAAAGTGGGTCGTACTAGAGTTGTATAGGCCATTTCTTTCGTGGCTCTGGTGCTTCCTCTGAGGTTTCTCATCACCCAGTGCAATACTTTAAAAGATTTTTTGGTCGTGTGCTCGACGTTTAAACCCCATCCCAAATTCTTTGATAAATGGACTCCTAAATATTTAAAGCTGTTAGATTTTGGAATTAAACTACCCGAAAATTCATAATTTCTACTTACGCATTTGTGCAAGAAATTGAGAAAAAGGGCTAGTGAAGAGTTTTACGGTGCGTTTCTTCCTTGTTTATGGTGCGTAAAAATTTAAGGAATGATAACGAAAGTAGTGCGGATGAGTTCAAAATGTGGGTGTGAAGATCAATGGGGAAGTGGACTGGATGAAGGGGAAGGGGAATGAAGAAGTGCTGAAAATGGTGAATTAAAAAAGGAAGCTTAATCGTTAGAAACGGAGGAGAGAGGTTTTAAATGCAGCGCGTACTAACCTGGCAGGTGAGAGAAGAATGCCTGGTAGGCGGGTAAAGGGGTGGAAGTTCATAGAAGTTATAATTGGGATGGAAGAGAAAAGTACTTATTGTGAATAGGGTAGTTTCCTTCATCGAAGAAAACGAAAGGCATTGATTGCGATTCGTTACCCACCATTAGTGTACTCATAATATACAAATTATTTGGTTTTAGAAATCCTAGTTCAGGCGGATGGCCATGGTCAATTTTAACCGCATTTGAAAAAGGCCAGATTGGCGCCAACGCGATGACACTCCAGGTGACGTCACAGGGACCTAGTTTCTACACGAGAGGATAGGAGTTTTACATCGTCTGAGATTACCAATGCATGAATGATTCACAAATCTCAGGGAAACATCTCTTAATAATCACTTATTAAAATTGTATAAGTTCGGAAAGGTTCCTTCGGTTGATAAGGTAGTAATAATCCATATTTAAGCCAAGCGCTACCTGCTAGCAGGGTACTCTGCTACCTGCTAGCATCCTGCGTCGTATCAGCGCTCAAAGCCTTGCCCCAAGGTCACCTCGCTTGGCGGCAGCGGGAACCAGAACGACGTCACACGGGGTTTTCCCAGCATTCATACTTAGCTGTCTCGTTTTCTCGCGCTTGAAAATTTTCACTTTTCATTTAATCACGAAAAATACATATCTGCATTTAAGAATCTAAAACCGTGAAATACGTACTCCAGGAGTAATAATCTTTCGATTTAGGCAGTAAAAAAATAAAAGGTAACCACCCTATTGAAGAATGAAGCTCACGGTGGGAGAGAACACGGCCGGGATTGTTCGCAAATGCTTCATGCGAACTTACCTTGACCGATAGAATATTTTAATTGCTACAATAATTGCGATAAGTTACCGTCAACAATAACACTATTTTCACATACTTTGCTTCAGCTTCAGCTTAAGTAAGGTAGGTACGTAAACCATAGGTACTCTATGGTACTTTACTAGGTCAATGCGATAGGTACTCTACGATTAATTTTTATCATCGTCAAGATATACTACTTTCAATATGAGTTTTTCCGATTCAAAATGAATGCCATATTTTCATTTACTCATTGTTTCTTCTCACTGCATATATATGACATTATAAAATTTGTAATTCCAAATTGTTCATTCAATTCTCACATGTCTCGATAATTTATTACGAAAATTTACTCAAATTGAAAACGTCCCAGTACATTCAATGGCAACATAAGACGACTTACTCTACCGATGAGTTAAGGTTACACGCTACCAGTTAAAAGTTTTCAATCGCCTATGCACAAAACTAGATCTTCATTTCAATGTAAAATCACATTGTAAAAACTAAAAAGACCTATTTAGTTTTTACGATATTAATATATGTATCACCATGTTGATCTATCGACGCGACTGGAAATACGTGATAGGAAGGAGTAATAAAGAAAAATGAATATTAGCTCTATAGGATTAGAAGGGGAGAACAAAGTAGCGCGCTCAGGAGACTCGAAACATCTGATTGACGCCAATGAAACGAAACATGGCCGAGGTGTAACCAAACAGTCCGTCAAAATATAACGGCTCACGGGCTCAAAGCGGGGTCAAAGGGGACAGAGAATTGTTCGACAAATTAGGAGTGACCAGATTTAATGTGATGATCCAAGGTCTACTTAGTATCGAGATGGATTAGATGGAAGAGCAACGGAGGATTGACAACAAAGTGACCGATGGCCCGTAACTATGGGAAGATTTGAAATTTTGATTTGTATTTAAGAGTTAAGGCACCAGCAAAAGGACAATTCGTTACGCACATTTTAACTAAAGGCAAATTTTAATATCCGGCAACAATTGATGTATTTACTAGGGTGAGATAATTTTCTAATCGATTTGTATATTTTATTGAAATTTTCCCAAGATAATTTCAAAACAAAAAAAACAAAATAATGTTATTTGGTCCTGTCAGTGTGAGTTTGATTTTAACAAAAAGCTTAACCTAACACGGCTTTGGTCAGAAATTGCCAAAGTGCAGGTTATATGCCCATGTTTTCAATTAGATGATGCCATAGGACCACCCACAGGGTTATCTTTGTCGGAAGCTGGCAACCACCAACCCATGCTGGTCTGTTCCTAAGCCTCTTCACTAAATGACCAATGAATGCATTTTTACAGTCACCAAGCCACACGAATTCAAATTGATATATTTTAAAAGAATCGAAGTAACCTTTAACCATTTGAAAATATTGGTTATAGCTCCACCTCTTGGATCCTGTATTGAAGAATATAGTTCACTCACAAACGATTTTAACTTCTGGATAGAAACCCAGAGAAAATATATACCTAACCAAGGGCGTACCCAGGATCATAACTAGGGGGGGCAAGCCATGGTCTAGGGGAGGGCAAGCCATTGTCCAGGGGGGGCAAACCATGTTGTGACATTAGTTTATGAGATTATTTCCTTGAAAAAATAGTCATATTTTAGTTGCATATCTTATACTAGTGCATATCATCTTTCGTGGGTTTAAGGGTCCCCCCCCTGCCCCTCGCTGGGAACGCCCATTTACCTAACCCTAAGAAATTACCAATTTCAATAAATAATTTGACTATTGATACTGGAGCATATCAGAAATCCAGGCTAAAGTGAATCTTATTCAGTAAAATAATTGAAAAGTAATTGTTTATAACTAGAACTGTTGGTATCGCATAAAAATGTTAAAAATTTGATTTTGAATAAAGGATAATTGAACGGAAATAGTATTTACATCAAAGCCACATCGATTCAGCTTTTCGGGGATGGAATATAACGAAATAATGAAAATAATATTTGCAAAGCAAAATAATTAACATAACAATGTATAAAAAGAAACTCATGAATGCATGCGTAGTGAAATATTTCCTGTCCCCGAAACAGCAGAAGTAAAATCTTCATTCCCGCTACAAAGGTTAAAATTTTATTTTTTTCTCATTTCATTATTCAAGTCTCCCTTCTCCCAGCAATAATTCATTCAAGTACCATGTTTTCCCATACTGTCATCGGGAATAATGAAAAATTTGAAAAAATAGCGACATGGTGGACACAAAAATTTTTGCCCGCGATAAAGAGAAAAGAGGAGAGGTGAATTGTGTATAGGGGTGGGGTAGAACGGGTGGAGGAGAAATTTTAGCGAAATGAGGATCCGAATAAAATGGAAGTAGTGTAGGGGAGGGGAAATATGGTTGAGAGTAGGGATGAGTCGATTCCAAATGTCGATTCTCGACTCCACCGACTCCGGCACGGAATTGGAACTGAGAATCAATCGCCTAGTGTCGATTCCCATTCCGTGATTCCAGGAGGATGAATATTAAAAAATAGACTATAAGCTATGCATATATATACATTATACATATATATTTGATACGTTAAATTGGCAACCATAATGCCAATTAACATTGAAGTTATTTCATTCACTTTGATACGTTCTGATACAACAATCCTTTGTTCTTTCAATCGGTCCCAAAGGCGCAAACTCAACCAAAACAATAAAGAACAAAAAAAGCAACTAAAACATAACAAATGAATTTCAGAAAATTAAACAAAAATAACATATAATAATGAAATTTTAAAAGAAAATTGTTTTATACCATCAATTTATTTAAATGTATGACTAGTTTAAACTTAGCAGCGTTTTTCTTAGATGCGGTATAAGATATCTGATGATGACGCCGCGCCGCTGCGTTGAAACTAGTCGTACCTTAAAAAAATTGGTAATATAAAAAAAATTATGTTAATAAAATCATTATTTAAATGAACTTCCAAAAGGTTTATTCTGATTCGATAGAGATAATTACGTATCATATATAAAAACATGTATAAAGGTGGTTTGAGGGTCATTTATCATCGGTGCATCAATCGGAATCGAAAAAAATGGAATCGACTCATCCTTAGTTGAGAGCAGTTAGCAAGAGAGGGGTAGCTGCTCGGGGAAGGGTGGAATGAGTAATTTTGTGGAATGAGGAGAAGTCGGTTAGCGGACAGCGTGACCGTGGAGCTGGTCGTTGATAACCCCGGCCATTCCACGCAGAAACATTCTCGCCGTGAATAAATTTCTCGGTCTCAACGGTGTTTTCATATGCGAGGACTCATTTAATTTGTATTGCAAATGCATGGGACCGTGGGGCGCTTGTGGGCAGGTTTACCGTGTCGCGGGATGGATGGCCAGTGTTGTCCGAGTTTTTGGGGTGAGTTACGGGGGTAAGTGTGGGTGGGTTTGTACGGGCTTTGGGGACGGAAAGGCGGTGGTCAGCGAGGATGAAGACCTAAGTGGATAACAACAAAGAGGAATTTCCCCCTGTCGACCCCGTTATATTGCGAGAACAATGGAAACGACCCGCGCGACCAAAAGGGCAGTTTTGAGGACTGTATGTTACATCGGAACGACTTCGGGAAATAACCTCACGCACTCTGGAGACAAAAAAAAACTACGAGTGGACTGACCTCCTCACCCCACTAACTGAACTCACTCGTTCACTTACGGCGGAGAATGACACTCGACTTCGCGGCGATGGGAATCAAAATTAAGTTTGAAAGTTCCGAGAAGTCACTCTCTATATCTCACTTTGAAATTGAATAATATGGCCCACGATAGACCGAGAATACTAGCAAATGGTGGCGACGATGAAAAGGTCGCCATGCTAGTAAAACCATGAGAACGGTAAGGAGGGCGGCTAGAGAAAAAACGTGATCATAATTGCTCCTTGAATGGGACATTTTCGTAATAACGATGCAGAAAATGCTAGCTCACTCGGAACATTTTTAATAAAGCATAAATAAATATGCCGTAGGGAGGGATAAAAAACTATTACCATTTAGAAATTAGATATAGCCATTCTCAATGCATAAAACGTCTATTCAAACGGAAGTGAATCTTGGGTAACATAAATACAATCGAAATCATTATAACAGATTCGAAATTGCCGATATGATTCGTTTATTATGAAAAGTGATACAGTGAAAAGGATGGGATTTTGTTATACTAAAGTTAAATATATTGGAAAAAGGTTCATTTTGTGGACCTCCGTATCAGAATTATTCGACTGAAAATGGTATGAGGTCATCAACTGATAAAATGTCCATAATTTCAGAATGAACTCGTGATGAGGGCACAGTACCATAAGTAACTAATGAAGGAATTAATTAGTTTAATAATTAGCCATATTTATTCTGAAAAAAAGTTTCTTTGTCCTTGCAAACGCCAAGGAGAATAAACTATGTTAATGAATGTGAAACAAAATTAAAAATATAATGCATCCCTTATCATTTGTAAGGGACCTGAAAGTTGTACAAGGCTCACAAGTTTTTGGTAAACAAACATCCAAAAAGGATGCGCGTCTGGTCAGTATTCACTACCACGAATGGAAGAGGATCAATAGCAGATAATTACTAAGGTCCTACATCGAACTGGAACGATAAACAGTGAAAAGTCTATCTTTGTGGGAAATTATTGCTCGCGAGCGGCTGCAATTGGCTCCGCACTTACAGTCGACACGTATACAAAGAGAGCGATGCTGTTACATCGCTGCGGTGTTAAACCACGCCGCTATCAAATAAGGAATGGGAAATGGAGAAACAAAAGATTTCACTCACCAAACATGATAACAAATTTTCCCCAAATAAATCCTATATTATGTTAATGATAAAATATTTAAGACAAAAAAATAGAAATGAAAGAATAAATATTAGGAGCGCAGCTAAGTTCCTTCTGTTTTCAATATAATACTCCAGCAGTGATTGCTGTTCAATTTTGACATAATTACTGGAAATGTCATGAACCAAGCTTAGACAATAGGGTGGTTTCCTATTATTTTTTTATTGCCTAAATCGAAAGATTATTACTCCTAGAGTACGTATTTCACGCTTTTAGATTTTTAAATGACGATATCTATTTTTCGCGATTAAATGAAAGTGAAAATTTTCAAGCGCGCGAAAACGCGACGGATAAGTATGAATACCGGAAAAACTCCCGTGTGACGTCGTTCTGGTTCCCGCTGCCACAAGGAAGGTGACCTTGGGGCGAGGCTCTGAGCGCTGATACGACGCAGGATGCTAGCAGGTAGCAGAGAACCATGCAGCAGGTAGCGCTTGGCTTAAATAAGGATTTTTAATACCTTATCAAACGAAGAAAACTTTCCGGCCTTAGCCAGTTTTAATAGGTGCTTATTAAGACATGTTTCCCTGAGCTCTGTGCCTCATGCATGAATCGGTAATTTCAGACGATGTAAAACTCCTATCTACTCGTATAGAAACTAGGTCCCTGTGACGTCACGTGGAGTGGCATCGCATGGGCGCCAATCTGGTCTGAGGTTAAAATTGACCGTTGCCATTCGTCTAAACCGGTATTTCTAAAACCAAATAATTTGTATATTATGAATACACTAATGTTGGGTAACGAATCCAATCAATGTCTTTCGTTTTCTTTGATGAAGGAAACTACCCTATTGGCAAACAAACCGCCATACGACAATGGTGAGTTTGCTATGTCGTCATATTCTAATCGTTGCGTGAATATGTCTGAGTTTGTGCCAAGTAATCACCATTTGCGGGAAGTATTTATTTTCCTTCTTTTACTCGAAGAAAACGGTGAATGAGTAGCATCTAGAGCTTGAAAAAGTTTACGAAGATGCTGCTCTAAGTGAAACAACGTGCCGTGATTGCTTCTGTTGCTTCAAAGACAGTAATTTCAATGATGATGCCCGTTAAAAGATAAATACGAACATAAAACTTGAAAATCCTGAATTTTTAAATACTTTTACCACAACCTTCGATGCCCATGCACCCTAGCACCCGATTGAAAACCCGATTTAATGTCATCACTGAAAAAAGAAGATATTTTTGTAAAACTCCAACAAGTTCTCATGTGCGTATCAAATATTCACCGGGGATAAACGATTTTCGGCCTAAATGATCAAATTAAATATACCGGAACTTTAATTGAAACAATAAGTATTTACATACGTTTTTTTATCCATGCCTCAACTGAATAATGGGTGCAACAATCATCATTTCTTACACGATGTTTAGTTTATTCATTTTTATTTCACCTATGCCAAAAACAACAAAATCTTTCCTCCTAACTACGGCTGGCATCAAACTCCCTCCGCAATGCTGCATTCAAGGTTTTTGGGAAATTCGGTGAGTTTGAGCTAGAGGGAATGGAGGTGACGTCTCTACTCCCACGGGGGAAGAAATAATGACTGAACTCGCTGACAAAATGAATCTACGACTCGAGCGCCCGCCGCCGGATACAATGGATTTCCATTACGACTTTCGACCGTCACTTCGACACGCTGCAACTCCTGACGCTGCCACCAGGGCACGCCACGAGTCAAACACTTTCGCAAACCGGAAGTGACGCTCGAGGGAGAAAGGGATAGCGCCTCTCTCCATCGCGCAGTCTGTCACTTCCGGCGCCTGCTTTCCACCAATGGACGCTTGCCTGATGCGGATGCGTGGAATCACCGTGCAACTACCGCTCTCTCTATATATAACGTTCGTCTTTTGTTGCACTGTATGGTATACCTTTTCTCGTTTTATATTTCCTCTCGCTCACTTTCATGTTTGCGGGTTTGAAAATATTCATTGAAATCATGACGTGGATAATTGTTCCGTCATGGCTTGTATGATAAATTTCATCTCAAAAAATTGATGACTATCATTTCAAAATAGATAATTATTTATCCCAAAATTTCTCGAGCAATATAAAAGTCATAATCAGAAAAGAATAATTTTACCGCACGATTTTAAATAATCCAGGGTATGGCCTGAATTGTCTCTTAAGTATTGTCACTCAATTAGAAATTGAAACCATTTTAGTTTCACAAACAGGGTGTTTTAAGCAAACAGTCACTCGTTTTGTTCAATTTCCATCATGGAGGTCCCACTATGCATCGCAATTCAGTGCAAATATGTTACTGCAACTTACCGCAAGAGTTATTAAAAACGTACCGCATAAATAGACCAAAAATTATAATAACAAAATGCATAGCTATAGCAAATTATAGACGGAAAACTTGATGAGTAAGTTTGTTATTTTATAAAGTTTTCTAGATCCATGTTCCTACCGCAAAAACATCCTGACTACTTTAAAAATTAAAAAATTTACAAAAATGACAAATACATTGTAATTTGGTGGACTTTTATTAAATTAAGTACTATCAAGTGCCATACGTCCATATTACATAAAAAAGGCAGAGGGGAATATAATTGGCCTCCACGCTACTTCCTCTCTTTCCTTTTGCATTCATTAAGTTGTATTTAAAAAAACGAACTTCCGCCTTCACTTGTACACACTTGCATCAGCTACTAGGGAAGCAACTCACTCCCGTCCGTCTGAATTCTTATCCCCGCTAACACCCCATGAAAATGGGGGCACCTCAGTATTGACTCACATATCTACCACACTTCACTCAGTTTACCTCTCTCCTATTTATTCCTATTATTATTTAAATATCAAAATCAATTTAATTGCTGATTTTCATCGGCTCTAATGTTATTCGCTGCTAAGTACAAGGGCATTAATAAAACTGTATGGAAGTGCATTGAACTTAGCTCATGGAAAGTTGAGTGTATATTCATTCATAGCCGAAGTGCTATACATATCTCATTCAATTGAGTTTATTCACGTTTTTCATTTTCAATCCATGAGCCAAGTACCAGGCTATGAGGGTTAAATGAGTGAATAGTCATCATAGTACACGCTCTCTGTTACTCATTCTAAATCTATTGAAAAAAAACAGATGAAAAATGACATAACAATGCTTCTCATATACACGGCTTTCACCGTTAAAACTTTCAAGAATTATAAAGCATACCAAGGCCAAAGGAACAAAAAGAAATCATCAAGCACAAAATTATTTCAGGTACCTAACCTTCAAATTTCATTGATATCCAAAACTTATCCTTCTCATATTCATCATACTTTTCATTCTAGGAAGTCATATTTTTCATTCTAGTCTTTTTTATCATTCTAGTAATGCAGTTAGTTTTTACGATGTAAACCACACCGCGTGAGAATATTTATAGCTAATAGTCAAGCCACCCCTTGACCTAGTACCGGGTTAATTGCGGTCATATAAGCTGATTCTTGATAAAATTTCAAATATGACGGTTAGTATTACCGACAGAAATGTACGAGGCTTGTGAACATTTACATCAACACCTATACTAGATGTAAAGTTGTTGCCGTGGTCAAGGGAACATAGAGCTGGCTTACAGAAGATATAAGAGCTAGCGAAGTTTTTTCCTCCAGGATATAAAATATACAGATGTGATCGACACAATAGAACATGTTGCGGAGTTTATATAGCTGTTAAATCACAGGGTTTGGTGTACAATTATGACTTAATCCATGGACTTAATAAAATACAAAGGAAAGCTGCGCGATTCGCCAAAAACTACTACGGGCGTACGGATAGCGTTACCAAGATGGTAAGCGAATTAGGCTAGGAGCCGCTAGAGACTCTGAGGCTGTGCACTAGACTTAGATAGCTTGGGAAATTGAGAATAGGCATTTTTAAGAGCGATACGGAGAAAATCATCATGGTGTCAAGTTATAAAAAAATCTCTCCTTAAGGAACTAACCTAGAAAGCTCAAATTTTCTGAGCATCAACATTAAATCTATGTTTAAGACTTACTTCATCTTCACCTACATCTACATACTACCCTGGAAGCCCCTTAAAAGGCGTGGGGCAGGTGGTGTTAGGCTTAACATGCTTAAAATTGTCACCTCTGCGACCTCCTGAAGTTTTGCAGTATTTCATCGGAACTCTGAACGCTGCTTGTCAAGGGACCACTATATTTCCAGGTTTGTCAGGACCGAAAAATTAAGAGAGATGTATTTCCAAACGGTTTGATGTGGGAATTCGTTTTCCCCAAACAATAGGGGACTTCAATTAATACTAGCCGTAATTTTGTTCGAGCATTTGCTTTTCATATATGAACTGCTGGTATCCTAACACCACCTTCCCCACGCCTTTTTAGGCGGCTTGCAGGGTAGTATGTAGTAGTAGATAAAGATGAAGTAAGGCTTAAAGGTAGATTAATTCTGATGCTCAGAAAAAAATGAGCTGCAAAGGTTAGCCCTATAGGAGAGATTTTTTTAACTGGATACTAAAAACGTGATATTGAACAGCAATAAAGTTAAATGGGTGAAGAGCAATTAACGCATATTGCTCAGTTATTCAGGGGATGAACAAGTAAGAAAAGAGTTAATTTTATACTACCTAATTAACTTTTTATGCATTTTAAGATCAATAAGGTGGTTTCCAATTATATTTTTAATGCCTAAATCGAAAAATTACTACTCCTGGAGTACGCATTTCACGCTTTTAGATTTTTAAATGACGATAGTTCTTTATCACGATGAAATGAAAAGTGAAAAATTTCAAGCGCGCGAAAACGCGCGAAGGTAGCGCTTGGCTTAAATAAGGATTATGAATACCTTATCAAACGAAGGAAACTTTCCGAACATAGAAAATTTTTATAGGTGATTATTAAGAGATGTTTCCCTCAGCTCTGTGCCACATGCATGCATTGTTAATCTCAGACGATGTAAAACTCCTATCTACTATCTATCTATTGCCCCTGTGACGTCATGTGGAATGGCATCGCATGGGCGCCAATCTGGCCTTTTTCAATGAGGTTAAATTTGGCCATTAACATTCGTCTAAACTGGGATTTCTTAAACCAAATAATTTGTTTATTATGAATACACTAATGGTGGGTATCGAATCGCAATTAATGCCTTTCGTTTTCTTTGATGAAGTAAATTACCCTATTGTCTCTCCTTAGGCTCTTGGACGGAAATAAAAATTCACTCAAACGAGAAAGTTGAGCTAGTAAGCCGATAAAGACAGCATTTTCAGAATGATTGGTGGGCTATGCAAAAATAAAGGAGGTTGAAAGCAGGCGGTGGAGTTGGCATGAAAACTCTGGAAATAATACTTTCGCCATAATTCATAATAGTGACCCATATACAAGGGGCTCGGGCCCTGAGCCACCCACCAACCCAGGGCCACTCGCCAGGGATATTCCTTACTCCAAATTAGAGGAAAATCTCACAAAACCGGAAAAACAAAAAAATCATGAAGTATGAGGAGATAAAAAGTGATGCTGAGTTATTTTTTGGTTAACATGTAGTCGCCAAAATTGACGTTAATAAATAGTTAACACTGGAGTGAAGTTTTCTCGGGTTTCATACCGGGTCAGGTCCTCCATTTCTGCATCCAACGTTTCGATGGACAACTCGCCCATCGTCATCAGGGATTCAAGAATCCAATACCAAATCCTCAAAGCCTCGGGGTATATATACAGAATTCTGTGGGTGAGGGTGGTTCAGCGTCTCTTGATATGCTGCCAGTCCCCTCGTATTTTTAAGAGGTGGTCCCATATATGGCTTAAATTATAGCCACAGTCTCTGTTGATATTATAGCTGTTTTTTCGAATCTAAATGGGAAGAATATGGGAAGAAGCGAAGCTTCTTCCCAGTGAATCATATGATTATCGGGGATCCTGTGCTCAGCCGCTGCCAATTTTTCCATTTCTCCTAATCTTAGGTGTCTACGATGTTGTTTCAATCTGGTCTCAATAGTTGTCCATCGAAACGTTGGAAGCAGAAATGAAGGACCTGACGCGGTGCGAAACCCGAGAAAACTTCACTGCAATTTTTCGCGGGGAAAAAACAAAAAATGATATTAGTTAACACTGCTTATGTACAATACACTTTATCCGTTCGCGTTGTTGATGTAGCTCTGAAAATGTCCTGAAAAATGTGTGAATATCATTTCCTGTTATTAAGTTGCAACTTGCAGAATAGTGGGCCTCCCACCAAAATGAGGTCCCGGGCAACCCACACACTACATCCGACCTTGCCTCCTCAATGCAGTCTCCTAAGTCGAGGGATAGAAAAGTAAGAACGAGGTCGAATGCATTAGCCACGAATTACAATAGAGGGCCCTCAAGTCGGCCTTAGAATGTATTTTCTCCCACCGCACATTTAACCCTTAACCGGTGACGTGCGGTCTGAGAGACCGCTGGGTTTCTAAAATTATGAATATTTTCAAAATTAAGATTTCAAAATATCAATAATTCTCGTTAGCTTCATATTTTTGCGTAACAAGGACACCCCACTCTTTAAATTTTACGTTCCCTTTATTAATTTCTGTAAATTTGCAATTGAATTCGATTAGCGGTCTGTGAGACCGCACTTCACTTACTAATAATGCATCAAGAAAAGGAATAAGCGGGATACATTTCATGGCTACTTACTACTTAACCTTCCAAATTTAACATTTAAGGCCTCTTTTGAATCTGGCGAAATATTGATACATAAATATAATAATTATAACTCAAGTGTTTTTGGCATCAGATTTTTGATCCTGCTTCATATCACAATTTTTTATGGCAAATTGGTTGGTATTGGGAGTGTAAAAATTTTGATATAAGTTTTAGAAAAGTTAAGCATTCAAAGAAAAATTAAACAAAGCAATAAAAATGGCGTAACAATATTTTATGAATTTTTGATTTATTGCGGTCTCCCAGACTGCACGTCACTGGTAGTGTAACAAGAATTGCACGTCACTGGCGAAGGGTTGACGGACAAATTGATCCGGGTTTCACAGGGAAATAAGGTATACTTAGGGGTTTGAACCGAAATTTATACACATGATGATGTTATTTATCAAATTCATAACTCATCAATGCTATATCTCGTAACTGCTAATATTATACTAAAATATAGAGAAAAAGGGATCGCATTGCACTCATCACCTCGCCACGAAAGTTTTTGAAAACCGATTAAAATGCGACCGAAGAGGCAAGAGAAATCAACCTCGTATGCAGGGGCACAACTAAGAATTAAGGCTAGGCGGTGTTTTAGGCGTAAC
The DNA here is from genome assembly GCF_921293095.1 of Ischnura elegans. Taxonomy (NCBI): domain Eukaryota; kingdom Metazoa; phylum Arthropoda; class Insecta; order Odonata; family Coenagrionidae; genus Ischnura; species Ischnura elegans. The sequence goes on along the minus strand of NC_060254.1, from coordinate 50,183,374 downwards.
TAACCTTTAGGGTTCTGAGGGTATAGCATACACGTGAAGATAGGCGGGAGGTTAGGAACCGTCCTCCAGACAAATTTTAAGATTAATCGTTCAAAATGGCGAGTTTTACAGCCTTCTGGGGGATATTTGATTAATCCTAACACTGTTCTATAAGTAATACTAACCCAATTAAGTAAAAGGGATTAAACTTAAAAACATTTCTGAGCTCTGGTGGGGTTTTACCCCCCAAAACCCCTCGCTGCATTACTCATAGGATGGAATTGGGCCTCCTCTATGCAGTCCCATAGACATTGGCAGTCGAAGCAGAGGAGCGGAGAGAGGAAGACCGCCTTGTTTTTGTCACTGCAGTCACTCGGCCATCGTGAGCAGAAGGGTTGCAACCGAATCCATCTCAAAAAGGTTTGTCCAGGGTGAGGAAGAGGATGAGGGGTGGTTTATTCGGCCGGGAGATGAACCAGGCTGGAAGAGAGCGCCATTGAATTGCCATCCGGAGAGATAACTACCCGGACATTGACTTCCACTCCGCTAGATACACTCAATGCAGCCGCTGATTGTAGCAGCGAGACGGGTTGCAGAGGATTGCGGGTCCAGGAAAATATTGTCGCAGGGAAAGGAATCGATGCTCAGATAGATTATAAAACAATTAAGCATGTAACTTCACTCAATCTAACTTTATTGTTTCGGGGTGAAAAACGGAAAAGATAGGACTAACGAAAATAAGGAGCGCAGTTATTTCCATATCATCCCGACTTGGCTCTGCATTTGACGGTTGACGGCAAGGGAAAAAACAAGAAACGTGAATGTAAACCACTAAATTTCTTGCCGAAGGGTGTAGGAAGTTGAATATGGGGACCAGAAGGATTTCACTATGCTAAACAAATTATCAATATTCCTCTAAAGCTGTAAGTTTCTAGCAATTTGCTTCTTCTGATCTTGGTATTATATAGCTAAATCAGGGAAATGAGACGCGATAAGTGAGGTAATAATCGTAAAAATATTCCACAATTTATATTACAAAAAAGCATCATAAAATACTTTTTTGTTAGGAAAAATAGGCACACCTACGGGCGGCTTAATTGCTCTTGAGAATCACATGGTTTAGTGATAGTTAATACAACATATGGAAGGTTGCTAATGCGTATAGTATGCCGCTTTCAATCTGGAAATAGTTTATCTGCATAGTAGCCGGAAAAAATAGGAAAACTGATGGAGTAGCTACATCGTTGAAATCGATATAAAAGTTGAATTTTCTATGAAATTTATTAATTTGGTTAACACTTCTAAAATAGTGTATTAAATATCTATCTTGAGTAAGGCCTAACAAGTGAGCCATTGCTTGTATTTTTACCTCTGTAATAAATAGAGATATGGCTTACAATCCGAAGAACCGGACGCAACTACAGCGAGAGGCCAGCGTAACGCCTTCACTCAAAAATGTATTTCTTTCTCATATGATACATTACCCCAACCAATTATTTTAGCTTTTAGAAAGGAGTTGTATGTATAGCATATAAAATATGAGAAATACGGGAGACTACATCGTAAAATATCTATTTGAAAATTTTAATTTGTTACCAACAGTTATAAATTGTTTTAATTTCATTACACAATCCATTTTAAATCTTCCTTCTGTTAGTGTGAACTTTAAATTGAATAAAGATTTCGTGCTTTCCCGGCGAATAGAGTTTGTGAAAAGTTCTAAGAATCGCCACCGGGCCAGGAACTGCATTACTGCCGACATTTCGATGTCCGACTCGGCCATCGTCCTAAGGGCTCTGAGTATCGAGTAAGATTTTTCCTTGCATAGTGTTGGTGATGATTTTGTCTAGCCATTTTGATGGATTTGAGCACAGGTTTCCAAGTTTTATTGCTCAATATACGGAACCTCTATTGGCTACGCTCTAGGCCAGCCTAATTTTCAATAGACTCTTTGATAAGTCGATCCCAAAGGTGAATATTTTGAAGTAATCATTACATGCATTTTCATCTTCTTCATTTACAAAGACATGACGCCTAATGCGAAGATGCTATCGTCAAATTAGTTTCACAACCTTGCAAAATGTAAACCATCACATGCATTGCCAAAAGAATTTGAAGTTTTCGTATCCTAATCAAATGAAGAAAATTTACCAAATGTGGCCGAAATCGCTGACCCAAGGGTCCATGTAGGTCCAATACGTAGTCCAATTTGAGTGGTATGAGAGGAGGTGGTCAGTCATAACACGATTGAGGATAGGACACTTGCTTGATGATCAAAGGATGAATGCGCCTTAGCGGGGTTATGAATTTTTTTAAGTATCTGGTATTTTAAAAAAAGTCAAAGTATACAATACGCTACGCATAAATGCATAAAATATTCTCTTATTTACTTCCAAATTGAAAAAAATATCGAATTTTCTCGAATTTATGTGGTGATATGTAAAAAATATTAACATAAAATATAGTGAGGTGCAAGATGACCTCAGATGTCGACGCACCATTAAAAATAAATTATTACTCCTATATTGAGTGGAATGAACCAGTTACGTAGCAAGCGGTGAGCAGCACAAAGGAATCACATTAAATTGATTTTGCGCGCATGCGTCATGCACATGCGATATAAGAAACCAGCACTCTTATTGAATTTGAAATACTTTCCTCTCCCTCTCCAATGTCCAACGGAAAGGACGCCTGATTCAAGCGGCCAATAAAGGCTCTTTTTCTTCTTCAGCTCTCTTTGAGCTCCACTTAAGGTTGCCACGGAGAGCTATACCCTCATAAAATAAATTCCAACCACGATCTAATTCTTTTCCTTTCATCTGCAATTTTCGTTGAAATGTTTTACCGCAAGGTACTATCCCGACATTCTTTGGCATTTATTCATACATATATACACCAAACGCATTTCATTTCTACGTATTTGCGCTGGAAGCAATTCAAAGAAGGGAAGATATTGGTATCATAAGGGTAAAATTAGGAGATTATGGGGTGATTATCATTTTCATTTGGATGAAAATATCTCGATCTTGAACTTTGTGATTTAATTTTCGTAGTTTAGACTGCAATGAGTTTCAATGCAAACGAATTTAGAAAAAAAACTTAAGTTTAATAGGCGAAAAAAGTGAAAACAGGATTGGGTATATCTACTAGGTGAGTGAATGAGCTACCACGATTGTGTGTATTCTTTTGTTTTTAGTTTTAATTGTTGTATTTCACCCCATTGACATCCTTTCTAACTTCCCAAAGCCACTTATTCTTCCTCACTCTTTTCCCATTTTTTCGCCCTGTAAAAAGTACAGCTTTGGAGAATCAATTTATTTCACATTGTATGTAAAATATGAGTGCTTTTTACATGAACTGTCGTATGTACCGCCAATTTTCAGATTAATTTATCACTTATAGAGCACAACGGTGCATTTCTTAAATAAACTATGACAATATTTAAAATTTCCTACAACAGAAAGCAGTACCAACCCCAAAGGTTATGAGAACCTGAGCTTAAGAATAAGGAATGAGCTTGGAATGATGTTTATGGGCACTCTGCATATATTGATAATCATATAGTCGTGTTTAAAAATATAATGCCGATATATAGTACTGTCTGATTCACGAGTGCTACGAAAGAGTAAGAAAAGCAATTTTAATTACAATAAAAAATAGAGTTACGATCCTCCGCCGTCTTTTGTAATCGCATTTTTTATTGAAAACTACTTGAATACATGATGAAACATTCTGGAGTAAAGCTTAATCAAGGGCAACCTTTGAAAATTTGCATATATTTTTTACTAAAAGGACAGCTTTAAAATATGGTTTGCACCTCTCCATACAAAGTATCCCATCATATATGCCGTTGATATCAATTATTTAATATTTCTATTAAGTTCCATTAATTTAATAATTCAACGAAGACAAATGTAAAGGGCTACACATGAAATATATGACTTCAACTCAGCCCCTTTAGAGTAAACACCCCACGGTTCCAGGTCCTTTGCACGAAGCCTTCTCTTCTCCTCTTTCCTCGTGGATTACGTTTAAATGACGTGTGTCTAGCGAGAAATATATTTGCGTGTTGATTTCGGGTAATTGGACTGGCACTCAAATTAATTGCAAGTAATTGATTCCATCCCTCCTTTCTCTAATTCATTCGATGATGCTTAATATATTTTATTTGTAAACAAAATGAATCAATCTCTGAATCTATTTTGAATTCAGGGTTTTTATCTTTAAAGTAATGTCATACTCTGATGGAATGGATGTCCAAATGAAATATGATTTGTTAGTAATACAAAAAGCAACGATAATTTCATTGATTTTCGCCATTAATTAAACATTACATGGAAATTTACATGCATACTGTACATAATCTCCGTCTAATTCCACTTTTATAACATTTGGGCCGATGAAGTATAATATGGGCCTCAAGGTTTTCTGCATCGTGCTTACTACATATTAACAATGAGCATTGCAAGGTCATACGTTATTAGCACCTACTTTTTATTACAAGTAAGTCATGCAATCTGTTACACAAAAATCGGCTATAAAATTATCAATGTAAAGTGGTATTGAATATTATTATTCCGTTTTAACGTATGACCATAACGTATGGTCATACGTTAAAACGGAATAATAATATTCAATACCACTTTACATTGATAATTTTATAGCCGATTTTTGTGTAACAGATTGCATGACTTACTTGTAATAAAAAGTAGGTGCTTATATATTTATGCTTTGTATAAAAACCAGAATTAAGTATTCTCCCGTTCCCGTTCTCCTTATCGCTATTCTGATCTGCCTAGCCATACAAGAGGTTTCAAGCATTCTCAAATTCAGGTGTCAGCTATGTCAAATATTAAACGGCCAATATATATGAATTTAAATTAAAAAAAAGAGTTACTGCCCATTCGCTCATTTTAGGAACTTAATCCTTATGCATTTGTGCAATACAATAAAAGCCAAGGTGGATACATTTTTACTTATGTGATACCTACGGTTAATGTTATAGCATATTTCCTGTAACAATATCATACTCCCAGCAACCGTGAATTTTAATCATTCGCAAATCATCGAATCAGTACTTCAATCAAACTTCAGTAAAAAAAAACAAAATCACATTAGTCCGATTGAAATGTTTCAGAATGGATTAAACGTCTCCCATAAAATCAACATACCAGTTTAGAGCACACCCAATAATAATCAATTACATCTAAATAGCTATAAAACACTATTTCCATTTCTCTTAGAAGCGTTTTCTTCTTAATCGGCAATGTTGAATCAAAAAAAGATATTGTCACTGATAATTATGTAGGCTACATAATATGGAAAAGCTCCAAAAGATTGATTACAGAGGGATTTATTAAAATATAAATTATGGTGGGATAATTAATAATCTTGGTACATATTTAACAGCGGCAGCTTTGGTAGGAGAAAAATTATCACTGGAGGCAAATACGAGGTAAATACCACGTGCACTCCCCCAAAGAAAAGATAATACTTTACAGCGCCAGTAGAGAAACCAGAAGATTGAATAAACGTTTTACTGGCTAAGGCCGCGTTGACTCATATGAGCGTACGTCAGTTTCAGCCGTATGCCAGCTTCCGGCTTCCGGAGCTAATCCTTAGGACGCTACCTTAACCTGGAAAATATTTATCCACTTAATAACCGCGAAAGCCTCCGTACCACTTGTACATCATTTGATGGGCAAATGGAAAAGGGTATATCTATAAAAGTATAATAAAAGAGAATATCCAAAGTAACCCAACCATCATCACTAGAGACTCGGAGGCTGCGGGTTAGGCTTAGATTGCTTGAACAATTAGAATGGATATCTTTAAGAGCGACACAGAGAACATAATATTAGAGCCACGCTATATTTCCAGGTCCAATAGAAGCGATAAATTAAGAGAGATGTTTTGCCGAACGGATAGATATGGGAATTCGTTTTTCCCCCGAACCATTAAGGACTTTAATAAACGCTAGTCCCATCGTCGTTAGAGCACTTCATTTTTTTAAAGCTGTAAACGGTGTCCTAACACCCCCTGACATACGGGGTATTATGTAGATTTTAGACTAGGCAATAATCCTAAAATTGTTAGACGCAGCTCTCCACTAAATTCTCCTATCAGATAACCTTTTCACTCCTACGTATTTCTTCTTCACCTGTTTCATGCATTTTGTTTGGGGTCTTCCTTTTCCGTTCAAGCCATCCACTTGTCCCTCGACTGTCTTCATTAGACCATCATGTCACAGGATGTAGCCTATAAGGTTCTTCCGTCTTCTTCTGAAGGTTTTCATGAGGCTTCTCTTCTCTCGTACTCTTCTTAGGATTTTCTCATTACTAACTTTGTAGATCCATTTGATCCCATCATTCTTCTATAGCACTACATTTAGAAGTCCTCAATTCTTGTTTTCTCCGCTGTCTCTCGCTGCTTCGTTTCCGTTTAGTAACATACTCCAAATGCATGTTCTTATAATTTGTTTCCTTACTTCTATATTTAAGATTCCCGCTGTAAGCTGGTCTCTCTTTTTATGGAATGCTCTCTTCGCCAGGGATATTCTGCTGTTGATTTCTTTTTTGCTTCTCCCGTCGCTAGTAATCTTCCTTCCAAAATAACAGAATTTATCCATCTCTACTAGTGTACCTCTACGTGTAACCTAGTAAGGTTAAATAAATAATAACCTAAGATAGATTCTCTTTTCTCTTCTTACTCTCCCTTAGCTCGAGGAATACAAGGGTCAAAGCTCTCAGTACCTCGGGGTTGGAAAGGATCGAAGATGAGCCGATATAGGGCTTGGGACGCGAAACACATGGATATTGCTCTCAGAGAACAAGTGGAACGTGTCAGCGGGCGTAGAGAAAGAACGGGTGAAGCTGAAGAAATAGGACAGCGTTCAGCGAGAGACAGAGAGCTAAGGGATGATGTTTTTTTATAGGATGAGAGGATCGAAGTAAAGGAAAGAGTGGGGGGAGTAAAGGGGTTCTAGGAGCTAGAGCAGAAGTCGATTGTCGGAGTCCCATAGTCGTCGTCTAGTCTCTAGGGAGAAGGGCGCTCCTGTCGGAGAGAGAGGAAAGACATCCTCTTCGCTTGGTGTAGTGGGTGGGGAGAATGCAGGTTAGAGTTTGTATACGTTGGGAGAGAGGAAGATAGATGGCGCGTGAATTAGAGTAAATGGACTGAGGGAGAGACGTGAAAGCGGGAGTAGTTCGCAGTATATTTACAGAGAAGCGGTGTAGGGAGGGGATCGGGGGTCTGGACGACCCACCCCCCAAACCGAAACATAAAAGCACAATTACTTTTCTTCATCTGAAAATAAATAAAAAAAGAACAAAATATTGAAAAATCATGAATTTGCAAAGGATTTCGTGTAAAAATGAAGATTTTTCTATCATGAAAAGTTGAAATTAGTTCAAAACCCTCGACTAAGTTGCCTGTTTTTCAAAAATTTTCCTCCTTATCTCCCTGGTTTTAAATCCCTAAAAGACGTAATTTCCGGCTATGCCAGTGATACAGAATATATGTATGTAGACTTTACACTTTCCCGGCGAACAGAATATTTAAACGTTTCTCGCGATTCCGCGCGGGTAAGAATTTGTAAGAGAATGGGTAACGACTCGGAACCCGAAACGTCGGCGCTCTTACAAAATCTCCCCCACGCGAAATCCCGAGAAAAGTTTAAATACATATGTAGAATTGGGCAAAGGATCCAGACAGACTAAGGTAAACACTAATAAAGGGATGATAAGGCAGACGACCTCGAGTGCAAAGTGAAAGTCGTGTTAAGTGATATGAATATGCAAAAAAAGTATCTGAATCAGGGTATCAAAACTGTATTTCAGGAGTCGAAAGTGCAAATTGCAGTTATGAATGTAAAGTTAGTGAACATGATCGACTGAATAAAATTTAAATATAATTGATTTAGCCAAGTAAGCATTTAAATTATCCAAAAAATCCACAGTCCACAAAAAGTTACCAACTCTTTATTGCATAAAATATTCAGTCACAGAGCTTTACTGAGTACTTCATCGAAAATTTTCTCTTTTTCTTATGTTTTATGAATTCCACGTTAGCATAGAAACCCCATCTCGTCGTCTTTCTTTTATAATTCCGTACAGTATTTGTTTGTTTTCTGGGAATAGCCAACGAAAAGGCCAAAAAGGAAGTGGGGCGTGGGAAAAGTAGTTGGAAGGAAATGCTGATAGAATGAGAGGGAAATTCAAGTGACGGGGATGGGTGAAGTTTTTCTAGGTGGACTGGAGAACCAGGATTGAGAGAATAGGAACTCAACGAGTTTGTGTGACAGTCAATTCTCGATCGCCTTTATCTAGACCCCGGGGGTCCTCCTCGTGGTGACATTCTTCATTGTCCAAGGGAAAAGAGTGTACAGTGGGTCTTGTGTTTGAGGGGAGAGAAGAAGGCAAAAGTTTATGAGCATCGAGGAGGAGAGGAGAAATCGGGAATGATCCGTGTAAAATCTATTTAAAGATCTTGAAAAAATTGAATTGGTAATATTTCACCAGTCATAATTTTTTCATTATTCCTCCGTTTAAAAAAAATAGATGTATCAAAAAGTGAGGGTATTGGGCAAAATTAGATACTTACATACAAATGCCGATGCATGCTGACCCACTTAAAAGCTGAAAATCATTCAAAATAGTTTATATATGAGTCGTTTAACTGACAACTTTCTCTATCATTTCCTAAATCAAATTCGTTATTCGGATAACATTGACTAATGACAGAATTCATTGCATGCAGGAATTAATTGACTTCATCTCATGAGTTTCATCAAGTTGATTGTGTTACGTCTGGATTAATAATTGTAAGTCAATAAAGGACCATTTTTATAAGTTATTGAATATGCTAAAAACTTAGATATGAACCCTTTAGTCTGACTGGTTTGTAAAACAAATTAATACAAACTCAACATCCTCTAACTCATTAGTGATTCATTTAAAAATTCATCCTTGGTGTTTTACACAGCATTAGCACTCTCTAGTGAAACCTGGAGTAAATGTGTTCATCCTTTATCAAATATTAGGGAAAAATTATCTATGCATTGTTATCTTTGATAAAATATTAAATTCATAAAGAATATAAAATTTCATATCGGAGAACAGTTCTCATCTACGAGACATTTAATAGCCAACTACTGGATAACACAGATGCAAATAAATTATTTTTATTTTGAACACAAAAATGCCTATAATGGATCAAATTCCGAATGAGTTAGATAAAAAAGATGAATATCTGATTTTTAGTCGTCTAAAATAAAGAGGTTTTTGTCGGGAGCAAAATTTGAAGAAAATAACTCAATCGTAGACGGATGTATTCCACTCTTTGAACAAAATTTTGAAAACTTTGAGCTAAAGATTAGCATAGAGACTAAAGAGGATAGAAGTACTTGCCATTGGAAATACCCCTACATCTGGAAGATGGAAGAATGGGTAAGGGCTGATGAGGTCGAAGCGAGGAGGGGTGATGGGTGACACTTTGAACTCTCATTTGAAAACCCGCAGGCTTCAACGAGAGGCCGACATCGAACAGCTCTATTCCATTAGTCTCAGCCCTTCGAATCGAAATAGAAGCGACGGATCTGAGACTGGTTAAGGTTACACGACGGACTGATGTCTGAAGAGAGCTGGAGAATACATACAGCAGTAGGCTGTCAATTGCAAGCGAGACGGGGAATTGGGTCTTTAAAAACATTGCGAGAAAACAGGGGGGAATGGTTTAAGCAAAGTCGCGGAATATCTTATAACTGAAGTGAAGTAAAGGAGTGAAATAGTGGAGGTGTGAGAGACTGGTTAGGAACTGCGGAGAATTTATCAATAAAGATAAACGACACTGGATGCCTCGGGAAGGGAGAATTTCGAAGCAGAACTTTCTGACAGGACACGGACTAGGTACCTACTTAGAAAGTATCGACAATCCTCCAGCGATGATCCGGATAGAAAAGAAATTGTTAAAAGTAATAATGTCCATGATAAACTCGCTTTTTTATTCAGCAACAGGGTGATGCATTCATATGCCAACGAAATATTTTTTTCCGTAGTTCGGCAAGAGCTAAAATTGTATTTACCTACAAAATAACTTAATAACACCAAAGTTGAAAGCCTTGCAGTCAACGCAAGAGGAATTTTCCAATATAAAAGAAAAGCATCATACTAATGCCAATTAATTAGTTATAAAATACTTTAATATTGAAATCAACATGCCTATTCATGAATAAATGTAATTATACTACAACAGGAATGCTCAAACCCGCATTTTACCTACATAAAAATTTAGTGGACGAAAAATAATCTTCTTTTTATTATTCACAGAAAGGGCATAGCCGGATAAAGAGGGTGAAAAGTCCTCCCTCCGGGATTTTTCCCGTACTTGGGGTATGCGATTTGGGATCAAATTGGACAAACCTCTCCACATTTCCAGCCCGCTAGAGGCCCACCGGGGCCGGCTACATCGAAAATACGATTTTCACTCTTTTTTAATATCTCGGTCAAGAAGACATATTTTTTATGCGGTTTGCGGCATTTGAAACCTTATTTGTTGGAGCAGATTTTCAATTGTTTTCAAGTACTTTGAGCGAGACAAGAAGATATGGTGTTGATTTGAAAATTTCTAACGCATGTTTTTATAAAATATATTCGAGAGGGCCAAAAATAAAAAAACGTTTTCTGGAGTTGTTTTTTAATACCTTTAGGCTGGCGTATTGAAAAAATAATTTTTAGGTGGTGGAACATCGCGAAAAAATGCGATTAAAAATATGCGATTCGACCTTAATTGGGATAGTTTTTCTTCAAACAAATCTCTTTAATTGTACTTGCGTACGTACTACTACACCTACGTACCTGCTATCACAATATAAATCACATGCTATGCCATACACCGCTCCATCAATTGCTATGAATTAATTTATCCAGTGTACGTGAGAGCTGGAAAATATACTCAGGCAGTTAGATGAGTGAGATTTTACTAGTTTTTATCTGAACTACCACGCATATCTTACCTAAAGGCTCTGTTGCAACTCTTTAGCCAATTTTTCTTGGGCGAGATTGCGGAATACCGCGTTCGAGGGAAGGACGCATGTTGCAGTAAGCCTACCTAAAAGTGTAATGCATTTGGAGAACAGCTGCGTGGAGGCATGAAAGAGCATCGATAAGGTATAGATCGATCGCGCGAAGAAAAATGGGATTCATATCTCGAATGCAGTTAGGCCTGGGATACTGGGTTGAACACTGACCCTGATCTCACAGAGACCTACCAATCAATTAGGCAATCAATCTATGCCCTCTATGCATTTCGTCTTTACACATATGCTTAAAACTTGTCAGGATTGTTTTATTATCTTATTAATATTCATGAGCACATGGTTATAAACTTTCAATGACTTTTACTTGGAGCTACATTATATAAATTAACGAGAACTTATTCATGGAAGGTCTAATTATAGCTGGCCTTTTTGATAGATAAGTGAACAATTGCAAACATTGCAAAATAATTATATTTTTACCGATAAGCAAGCAGTTTCTTATGTGAGTGAGCTTCTGTAACTCAAAAATATGCTAATAGAATCGTATGGATCATCTCTTTTACAGCCATTTCATTCTAGCTTTTTCTAAAGAAAATCTCCTTGCAGAAATCTTTTGGTCAATTTATTTAAAACTCGATTTTCAAATGTTATACCCTTCCATATTTACTCGGGCCACTAATGAAAATATGAATACTGTAAATATATTAACGAATAAATAGAAATAGTATTTACAGGATTCCTATGGAAAATGCCACGAACATGCAGAGTAAAATCTGTTTCACCTTGGATTCATTTTTATTTTAAAGATGTGCTAAGGTTTTATTTACGTTCAGTAATTATTAGTGAACGGTTTCACTCATGAAGACTAATAGTTCGATCATAGTTCTAGGTCACCTCGTTATAGGATACAGTTAGTTTGATGGCTGGTGCAAGTCCAATATAGTATTCTTCGTTCATCATTGGAAGAAAGTGTGAAACCTTACTCGTGATTTTGGATTAATTTTATCTCCCTAACAAAGTGGTGTTAAAAGAGGTATTTCCTCTAGCTGATTGGGTAACAATATCAAGGTATATGTCTAACCTTTCCATGGCGACATTTGCAAATCATATCTCTCCCTATCTAATGTCACGTATGCTCATTCTACTTATGTGTTGACAGTTGGTCAACGGTTTCTCCAGTGCTCTATGACTTGTATGCATGTGATGTAAAAGTTATATTAATCTAAAGATAATAGACTTTTTGGATAGAGGTGGAAGACGATGGAGATAACTTTCAGACGATTTGAAAATGCTCTGGCCTGCGTGGGTCTACGGATCGCTATACTTTTCCTGGGAAGAAAGGAAGAAGGGAACAATATGAGAGAGAAAAATGCAAGAGTGTACAAGGAACAGAGAGAAATGAAGTGGAGAGAAAACGAGACTGGGCAGAAGAAGGGGTTTCCAAGTCGTCACGAGGATAATGGCGATTGCTCTCATTCATCTCTTTCCAGGGACAATTTTTACGCAATACGTTAGAGCGTCCGTCAATGGGAGGCTTTTCTGAATAGGATGAGGGCGTGGTGTCCTTCTCATGTGTCCACCAACCGCTAGAGGACTGAGGAGTAACAGAGGGCTATTTCATTCGTGGGGGATGGAGTGCTTGAGTAAGGAAAAAGCAACGAGTGATTGTTTGCAGAAGACAAATAGCACGGATATACTCGTAGGGATGATTTGGTGCAGATAAACCACAAAAAGCAAACAATGAAATCAACAAGATAGCGAAAAGAGTAGTTGCACCTTAGTGGAAAGATTAAGAAGAAAATGGGAACGTGCGAGGAAAATAACAGCGTTACCAGAATCCTTTCTCTACTTACCAAGGGATGCCACAATTGTTCTCATTGCTAACTAAAATTCACTTTAAAAATTATTTTTATTCGCCTGAGTACAGATATTTTGCCTGATGATTCACCTTTATGTAATTAGTGCTAATAATTAAACAAAATTAATAACAGTTCGGCTGCCCTGGCTCAATGGAAAGTGATTCGACTCCTACTTTCATTAATGAATGGCGAAACTCTAAAAAGCCAATAAATAGTAATATGTTGAGTAAATACCAATTATTAGACTTTTATAGCGCTACGCTACTCGGGAAAGTGATGATAACTAGAAAAAATGTAGTGTAAACTTGTAAGTTGGCTATAAAATAAAAAATATTATAATTGTTTTCCGTAACTATTGCTAATGTTGAAGAGCAAATAAAAGGGTGAACGAAGGATTCTATCACTGCATGGTTTTTCACAGTCTCATAGACAACATATCATGATTACATAGAAGTAAAATGAACAAATCAACTAAAATGGTTGCAAAAGACGAGGGTAAACTTAAAAATAAGGTCTACTACGTCATTATCCCTCGTATCTCGTCAACTTTTGCAGAATGGTCTATCATACGACTTCAAATACCTACGATTTTCAAACCGTGCCCGTAGAATTTATTTTTTATTCAATGAAGATGCAACGCAAATGTTGACAACAAAACAAACAGTTCAAATTGGTGCGAAGCATAGTCTGAGCAAACAGGTAGCATTTCGTTCCGACAAATTCGAGAAATATATACCAGGAAGAAAGGCACTCGAGATCTCTGACTCTTTCCTGCTATCAAATCTGCGGAAATAAAAAGAGAATACAGAATACAAACCTAAAATTTTTTCTCACAACTACTTAGTTGACCGTGGCAAAGTCATGTTCATATAATTAGGTAAATAAGCTCATCTTTACAAAGCAGCATATCTCCGCGTAAGAGTGAAGCATATCGTAGAAAATAGAGAATCTTCAATATGATTTAACATGCAAATTCTTAATTTGTAGATGCAATGTTATATACATAGGTGCATTGAAACCCTTTCTTACATAATTAATTTAGAATCACATGCAACCTTGAGTCTTACTCCCAGGGACATTAAGTACCTACATCCGCATATTATGCTCTAGTATTAGGAACCGCTGGGAGGCAGGAAGCTCTCTTGCTTGAGAGTAGACAACCAAGCAGTAAGGCATACGCAGTGACATAAACACATGCGGTGGGATCGATGCCGTTCAAGTGCTGACAAGTGCTGTGAAGGTGCTATTGAGAAAAAAAGTGATGAAGTGAACGTAAGTTTGTGAGTGGAATAAGTGCTAAAGGAAGATAGAATGAAATGGTGTGATAGGAAATGGTATGGTATTTGGAGGTGGCGACCAAGAGCTGAGGTAATTTTCGCCATGAGAGAAGGTTCTGGAAGGGAGGATGGAGAGAAACCCGGTGTCAGCATCAGCCTGCTCCAAACAAAAGGCGCCAAGGGGACCACGGCTTAACGCCCTATCCGACGGACGGAAAGTTGTGCTTGAAATGTCCTTCACACAACTTTCAAACAGGGATCGGGCAGTCTCTGAAAATTATCTATACCACTGGGATTTGAACCCGTGCCCTCGGGGTGGGAAGCTAACGCTCTAGCTACAACACAAACCCAATTCCCATTAGACAAACGAAAGAGGAGACACAAGAATGAAAGGACATTAGGACACTAGAACCACGGAACTGTGAGAATGAAAAATCTCATAAGCATCCCTACTCTGCTCATCTGATATGAATAGAAGGGGACAGAGTGAGGGTCGACACGAGGTGAGTATATCCAGGTAGAGTTGTGTCCTAGAAAAGTCTAGTGCCAAAAGGTCGTGAGTATCCCGACACATCCCGCGTGCGCATCCAATTCACGAGGGATATAAATAAGGAATCGAGGGACACATGATGCAACCATGTCACTGGTTGAGGGTACCTCCGCTCAATTAGTCTGGCGCTTGAGTCGTTTCCCAGAACGTCGCCTAAATTACGTAAAGTTGAAGGAGAGAGAAGAAAGAATGTAATTGCCACCCATTACATTTCCAGCTTCCTTGTTGTTGATGGGATGCTCTCGGCAATTAGAATTATGGTGAATTAAACAAGGCTAGCGGAGCAGGATAAGGATGCCTACTTATAAGATTGGAAGGTAAAAAAAACAGATAGCACTATTTGCATGAATTTTTAAAGTAGCACAACGCGTTTCGACTTTGGCTAATTACATTGTGTTAAATAAATCTCAGAAATGATGATTTAATTGATGATTGGTTTCCGAGTTTATTCGCGCCCACTCATTGTTTGTGGGCGGTAGTTTGGGGCGCGTTCCAGCTCCCGTCTTCAGCTCGTAACTGTCGTCCACCAAAAAATTAGTCAACACGGAATTAATCCGGAAACCAATCATAAATTTAATCACCGCGGAAGCCTTCGTAATGATGATTAAATGAATTATTTACATTATTTCAGTTAAACTTGGATAAATATAGGTCAGAATGTGACAAAATACGGGAAATACCATAGGTGATAAGTGAGAGGCTAGAGGAGAATGAGAAAACAGAGAGATAGAGACAGAGACAGGGGAATGGAAGAAGTGAGGAGTGATGGATACTATATGGCTGCTCGTGAGATAAAACTAACTGCACACGCCTTTGAGTCGAAATTAGCAAGCTGGCATGCCTAAAAAGAGCGAGTAAATATAAAAACCTTTTGTGTTATTGTTAATGTGAAATAATGTACAAATATCTTTCAGCAGTTTGAAATTATCGGTACTTTGTGCTAGATTTTAGCATTCAAAACAGCTTCCAATTTAGCCCTGACGAAATGCAAGCAAAATTTAGTGGACGATGCCCATGAAATATACAATAGCATGGAGGATTATTTTGAGGCAAGACAGGGGAGAGGGAAAAGTGATAGAAAAATAGAAGAAGCGTAGAGTGTGCTTATTAATAGCTGTATTTAAGTATACTATGGTGATTATAATAAGAGGAAGCATTAGCATTCAGCGAGCGTATGTTATTTGTGTACCTGATGAGGAGTGGCCGGGGGCGGGGGGCAGTCTGTCGGCGGTAGTCGCCACCCCCGAGGAGGCCGCCGCCTCCGCGCCCCCAGCACCCTTCTTGAGGCCTCCTCGCTTCTCCGACGATTTGCTCAAGTCGGTGGCTGGGCGGTTGGACTCGTCGTCCGAAGAGGAGGGGGGGAGGGTGCGGGTTGAGTTTCGCGTCACTAGCCGCTCTGCAACAACACACAACGGAGACACCAATGATCACCCACTTCCCGACCTCTATTATACAATTAAGTGCCGTCTTCTATTGATCACGCAAGGGGATTAGAGGACCTATTCCCGTTCATAACGCAACCTCCGTTATATTTCCAAATGCATAACGGAGGTTGCTCTTCGTTGAGATAGTGGTAAGTGGTAGATTACACCACTCCCTGAAATGTAGAGACTATGAAAATGTGGATGTTAGATAACGGAAAAAAATTAAGACCTAAAGGAAAGGCGAAGCATAAAGATTGTGGATAAGGATAGTAAAAGGATAATAAATCTTACTTTGCTAAAATAACCATTAACACAGAAAAAATGTAATTTTCAGAAACCTTTACCTATACTGTTCACAAAAATCAGAAGCTAAACAAACTTGTGTAATAGATAACCAGAAAGGATAAAAGAAAAAATATCTGATGTGTATTTTAAAATGATAAGACTGAATTCAAATCCTCATAACTGCGTTTAGTTGTTATTTTTTTAATTTAAAATTTCCTTAATGCTACTTACAGGTCCAAATTTTGAAATTATAAGCCATAATTTAAAGAAAAATGAACAGAAATATACAAAAAAACATATTTATCTCAAAAAACGATGGGAAATCTTAAAGGATTAAAGAATTTTTATAAACCATGTTTTAAGATAATGTCTAATGTCAACATCGGAGCCGGTCAAGTCAAAAACTGCGCGGCTAAAATAATTGGCAGTTTCACTATTGAAAGTTTCACCAGATACACCGAGTTTAAAAATTATTGTACTTAATTGATGTGATAACTGTATCCTCCTTTGGCCTACAAACGCAATTTGAATAAATTGACAGCAAGGAACCGCACAGATTCTCTACTCACTGCCGCAAACGTCGGCACACCTGCACACAGCATGATTTCAAGTAAAATTAATCGGGATGATATGCTTCTAATCCTCCTCGCAGGTATGAAGTAAAAATAATAAAAATATAGCACCTTTATTCATTTATCCTGACAATCTTATGATGATTCATGGAATGGCTCAAAACTTTAAAAATTATCTGCTTCTCTAAGTGCACATCGTGTCCGCTTTTCTTGGTTAAATAAAGATTCTTTAACATAAAGGACATGCCTTAATTGAGAAAAAGCTAAAAGATGTCTCACCAATTGTTTATAACACCATTAATAGGGATATTATGGAATTTTTTTCAAGTAAATGTGTTGAAAAATCAATCATCAATGCGATAAAAATATATTTCATTAATCAATTACCTGGGACCATATCGATTATCTAGTCCGAAGCATAACTCGCATGCTTGAATCAGTGTCTAGAGGATAAAGTTAGTTTCAAGTGAAAGTCAAAGGAAAATGAGAATCAATCCTGATTTGTTCTTAATTATAATAATTATAAGACGAACGTATTCGGAGACGAACATAAATTCTAGATCCATTTCTCAATTTAAAAAATTTGACAATTCCCTTAATCAAAGTCGAAGGCCTCAAAAGACAACTACATGAATATCTGCCACCCGAAAACGCGACACCACCATTTAGCTTTTCTTGACCGCCTATAGCGTTCCTTTAGGTAAATTATGCAACAATCAGTGTCCAAAATTGGCAATAAATACATTTGGAAAGGTGTAAATACTTGCAATCTAAGTAAATAGGCCCTATCGGCCGCATTAATATATATGGATCTACTGTCATCATCTTAAATGAAGAGGCTTGGAAAGCCTTGGATAATTTCCGTAAACTATAGAAACTCAAATCAGACTTTCAGTGCTACTCCACGTATAGCGTCTGACGATCGAATGAATAATACTAAGGGACCTGTGAACCAGCCATCTTAAGAATTGAAATTTGTTGGACATTAATTCTCCATTGCACGGGATATCACATAATTTTCGCGCTGCATTACGGCAATATATTGATTCAATAAAGATTTTTTTCAAAACTTTAGCTTTCCTCTAGCGAATGCACTTGCACTCAAAGTGGGAAATGGAGGAATTTACGAAGTTGATATTCGGATACTCAAAATATTTTTCTTAAGAGTGCCATAATTGATGCAACCATTCCGTTTTGGTCATAAATATAAATAAATCGAGGTAAAATACATTGAATACCTATCAATAGAGTCACAAAATGGAAGATGGAATCCGGTTAAATCACTCCGCAAGGATGGCACATATTTTGATCAGAGGTGACAAGCAGGAAAAGGCTAATTATCTAGGGCTAATTTAAAGTCAGGGAGAAAATCGAGTGCTTTTAATTTCAATTACGCGAAATTGTTCAGGTTCATATCACCCCATGCCTGTTATTTCACTAAAAATGCTGGTATTAAAAAAATTAAGGATTTCAATAACTCAAAATTTTTGACCATCAAAATAGTTTTTCCATGCTATTTGGGTTTATAATATTTTATATATAGAGTAAAATTATTGATTATAAGTGAAAAACTAATGGACACTACTATAGAATAAGACGATACAAGTAGAAATTAATGGAGTAGCATTGAAGCAAGGCCAGTTAGGGTTGGGTGTACGGTAGACGCAAGGGGATATTATTCTTGCGGAGACGGGAAGGGAATTTTAGGGATAAGACGACAGTGATGAAGGAGTGCTGCATCTCATTCGGATACAAGGGAAAGCTGGGATCAGAGAGCAAAGGAGATGAGGGATAATTCCTGACTAAGATAGTCAAGAATGTTTACAAGTTCAATTTCGGTTAAATAACTAGAGGTTGTAAACAGGTAAAACTTGTTACCAGGTAATGTGAAACAGGTAATGTAACCGATTGAGATGCAGCACTCCTTCATCATTGTCGTCTTATCCCCAAAACTCCCTCCCCGTCTCCGCAAGAAGGCTGGTATGGTATGGTATTTGGAGGAGGCGACCGACAGCTGAGGTCATTTGCGCCATGAGGGAAAGGTATGGAAGGAAGGGTGGAGAGAAACCCGGGGTCGGCATTAGCCTGCTCTTAACGAAAGGCGCCAAGGGGACCACGGCTTTACGTCCTATCCGACGGACAGAGTGTTGCGCTCGACATGTCCTCCACCGCAAGTAGGCTATCGAGAGCGAAACGTATTCTTTAAAATTTTAAGCTCTGGTCTTGCATCACTCAATACTATTCACACTCTCACAGGAAATGCCTAATAATAATGCCTATTACGACGCTTATTAATGCTGGACAAAGTAATTAGAGATGCATAACATATCTCAATAAATCTTCAAACACCATTTTAGCTTTTTCCATTATTTTTTACTCACTGTAAGCCGTTATTTACTCATGCCTTTCGTTTGAGAGTTAAAAACATGCCTAATTTTATCGAACAGATCTCATGAGTAAATGATATCCAACAGCACAGCTCTATTCCGATCTTCCCAGTTTTTTACTTCATAATTAAACGAAAACAATTATTTTTTTAAAATTTCTTCCACAAAAATAAAATTTTTACTACTTGAAGGGTTAGCGTGAAATATCATATATAAGTTGGTGATTCAATTGATAAAAGGAGGTGGAAATCCCTCGAAAAGATCATTGTTGCCATTCATATCATATAAAAAGTACTAAATACATAATATTTATCACCGAAATCAGATTAACATGTATTAATGCCACTTATGGTGTTTTCATTTGTCAAAATTTAAGACTTCTGTCAAGCTATAAGTTATATCACTTCAGCCCAATCCATTTTAATGCATTCGCACACTTAAGCCATTGCTGAAATATATAATATACAAGGTGGTGCCAACGTAAGTTTAAGTGTAAATAAACACTATTCCAAAGCTCCTCCAGCATGCCATTACACATTACAAAATTCGCTTCAATGTATAGGTACCATCAATTCTTTTTTTTTAAAGTTTCGATTCGCTATTATTTCAGTGAATTAAAACTTGCATTATCATCTCCGCCGGCAGCTTCTCGCAACTCAACTTGCTCTTACATAAGAGAGCTACTTCATGCCTTATATCCCCACTACAGGTCCCATCCATTTTAGTCCCCCCTCCTTAACCACTTCACGTCATATTCTGCCTCCCTCCTTTCCTTCTCTTGGCCACCAATTATTCACCCTCACTACCCTTCCACATTTTTACAAGCCGTTTTAGCTCAAGCATCCCTCTTGAGACAATATGCAGAGGCAATTTTCCGAAAGCATATTTCCGTCCAAAGTATCCGAAATGCCGGCTTCCCTCTAATTTCACTTCTTCCTTTTTAAGTGCCCGAGTGGAAAAGGTAGAGCATGATTTTTTTCCTTTGGACGTGGCATAACAACGTTGGCTAAAAGATCTACTTGGTGAACAACAAACTCCAATCAAACGAACGTTGATATGGTAATTGAAAAGTGTTAGAAATTTGAAAGGATAAAACCGCATTTGAAGAAAAAAAAGTGGTAGATAAAAAATCTGAACCATTTATATTAAACCGATATTGCCAAAAGGAACAACAATGAAACGGGTTTTGATTTTAATAAATTCAAAATACCCTTTTGCTTTAATTCCAGAAGTATACTAAAATTTCGGTTGTAAGATGATATTCAAGTAGTATCTACAAATATCTCTTTAATAGTAAATACCAAGTATAGAAACGGACGAAATTAGTATTTTGCCTGGCTCGTAATACACTATGTACAGTGGCAAAAATGTAGCGTGAAGTAAGGTAAGTGCTTTGAGTAGTATTACATTCAGGTTTCATCTAAATGAAAGTGAAAACAGATCATGTATAGATAATTGACGAAAAAACAAAATTCAACTTATCAGGTTAAGAATACAATATTGTCATTTTGTCAGGATTGTGGTTAATGATAGTTGAAGTATTTAGAAAAGGGCATAATGAGGTAATCACATAGTTACTACTAACACAAACCAACATATTACTTATTGGAAATGCTAACGCCAAATGAAATCTATTCTTAAAGCTAAATTACATGACTGGTATTTCAATTATTAAAGGAAGAGTATATTTTTTCATAACTTTAGTAAAACCTAAGGAATTATGTGTACCAAAGTCATATTATTCGCACGTCCTAAATTACGCGCATCGGTCATATAATCAAAAATAAAATGATGGAGGTTTTAATATCGAATTTGGTTAAATGAGGGCCTCCTTGTGTTGTTTTTATGTCGCTTCACCTAGTGATTAGAGTGCCTATGGTCTATCTACAAGAGAATGCATGAACAGCGGACTCACCTTCTTTGCTGGCTCCACTGCGCACCTCAGTGGCTTTAGGGGGAAGTGATGGCATCGGAATCTCTGGAAAGGTGAAAGAGAAAATGGAAAGTGAAGAAGAGCAATGACTGAGAATAATAAGGGGAAGGGATACGAGGGGATACCTTGTATGATGTTGGGCACGATATGGTGGAAGTTTGAAGGAAGTAATTAGACATTGCAATATTTCCACTGAGTGGCATTACTCAATGGAAATATTGCAATGTCTAATTTTACTAATACGAGGAGAGCTCAGTAACTAATGCAACACATTTTTTCCTGATACAGGGGTTGTTTAATTCAGCATTAATTACGCCATGTAATTCCCCAATCTTTTAGCCACCTAACAGTATTTTTAACGTAATTTCCATTCTGTGCTACGAATTGACGCCACCTTGAAGGAGGGCCTGCATGCCTGCGCGGTATCAGCCATTTCACTCATTAGAGTCGGAATCAACGTCGTAGTGCATCAATAACTTCTTCATTATCCCCGTAGCGGCGATGATGAGGCACGCATTGCCCAACGAATCACCATGCTTTTATCCACTGTAAGATCACTGTAGGCATACTCTATGCGCCCATGAATATTTGAGATACTTTGGTTTTCTGACGAAAGAAACTCAATCACTGCCCGTTGCTTGGAACGCAAGTCCCTTACAGGTGCCATTTTAACATCACCGTATAGCGCGGTAACCAATCAAAAGTCAATGTAACTATACAAGGAGGGGCCCAAAAATAACACAATTTTTTAAAAATTCAAAATATAATTTTTTGTGTTACAAACGCTAGTCACCTTCGGAGTACTCTCCATTTAAACTGATATCGATTAAAAGATTTTTTTCCACTGCACGTAACACCTTTGGTACTCGTTGTACCGTGTAGAACAGAATGATTCTGAATATCTTTTTTTCCACGATCAATAAGAGATTATTACGGCAGCGATAGAACTCATAAATAGATTAGATGACTTGTGGTGTAGCCTACAAACCTACGTAAAACTTAATGCATGTTTCTTAATTTTATTATAGTTTCTAACAGCATATGTTATGGTAGTATAATTTGTTAGTATGCGTGATGTTTTTTGGACAGTTTGATGTGCATGTGGGAGTTCAATTGCATGCTACATGCTGGTGATTGATCACCCCCCGCCAAACACCCTACAGGTGGCTCGCAGTATTATGCAGATGTAAGTGTAGTGGGAGAAGCTCAAACATAAAGAGTTACGTGCGTAGACATTACCTTCAGGTTATTTTTGGGTCCCCCCTAGTAATAGACAAAGAGAGAATGTTTGAAAATGATTCACAAGGAATAACAAGTTTTTTTAATGAAAATTAGCCGTGAAAAATAAATATGTTTGAAATAATTATGGAAATTACCACGTATTATCGTTCAAAGAGAGATAAAGGTGGATAACTGAGCCAGAGGTGCAGCTAAAAATGAAGGCTAGGGGGTGGGTTTTAGGCGCAACTAATATTTACGTGTGTGAGGATATTGCATACCCTCCAGGGTAAGCATGAGTTGCGGGGGCCCACCGCCAGATAAATTTTTAAGAATAATGGTTCAAAATGGCAAGTTTTACGGATTTCTGAGGGGTATTTGAGATATCCTAACACTATTATATAAGTAATACTATCCAAATAAGTACAATGTATTAAACTTAAAAATTTCTCTGAGCTCTGTGGGGGGGGTTATCCCCCAAACCCCCCCCTCGCTGCGTCACTGAAGAGAGCAATCTCTAAGCGAGAGAGTGGATAAGAGTCGAGAGATCTGGCGGGAAATTTCTTACCTGGAGGTATTGGTCCCGTCAGACAGAAGGAAATAGATGCAAAGGTTTGCAGCATGTGTGCTGAATACATTGATTTTTGAGAATATTGCATGGACATCAAAAATAGTCTGATATAGGATTCAAGAATTAGTGTTAAAATTACTAAACTATAAAATATGTAAAAAATATGCATATTTTATCGATGGTACATATCCAGAGATGCATTTTCTCTAATTTTCAGAGAAAAAGAATTTATGATAGTTGAAGATGGAGTATAAACTATTTTGGTTTTGGTGTGAAAACTATAAGTGAAGAGAACAGAATAAACGATCAAGAGAATTATGGCAAATGCACATTTCAACCGAGAGTAATCCTGAATTAAGAATAGTACCTTCTGCGTAGTCAAATAAAGAAAAAGGCTCTATCTGTATTTACCCGTTCAAATATGGTGAATCCTCAATTGATGAAAAATGAGTTTTTATATCAGCTCTTTTGATTGTGGGCTTAAAGAAATGTGATATTCCAGCGATGATAAAAAGAATTTTAGTAGAATGTTGAGGCTGATGAAAAATTTATCTTTGGCTGACAAGTACTTTTCCGAATATAAAATGCACAGGCAAAAACGTTTTTCCAGAAACAGCATTTGCACCTTAGTTCCCAATATAAATCTTTGTTCCTAAATATAAATATAAATATAAATCTAAGTTCTTTTTTCCGCATAATTTTCCCTTCTCCTATCGTTTTTCAGTCAATATTATATTTTACACTGAGATTTTCTGTTCTCACTATATAAAAAACTCTTGCTCCAGGGACTCTATTTTTAACATTTACCGATCATAAAATGAAAATTACCGCGCAATAGTTCTTTACCTAGAATGAAATCACAAGCAAGCCAAATTGTGTTAAATGATTCAGGGAAAATCAAATCTCAATTATTTCCGGCGTCATCTGCTCTGCGATTATCAGACAAATTTCCTAAGCTATGCGAGTTTCATACCCATTCATTGGAAGTTAACATCGCATGATATACAAATTAAATAATACGAATGAAAAATGCGATAAACGAATGAAAAAAAGCATACAAAACTATCGCATTTTACAAAACTCAATGCGGATTAATTGAGACCAGTAACGCCACATTAAAGATATTGATGGTGTCTGCGTTTCGGGATTAAAAAATATATTTTTTAATAAGGTGACTTGAGGATTAGCGAGGCTGATTCAATGACACCGAAGGCGTAATGTACGGCTGAAAACGTTCAATGTCAAACTAACCTCACCGTAACCTTTGTCTGACTATATACTTTGGTTGTTTTTAACGGCTTGGAGTCACAGAGAAAAAAAGGCTTGGAATCATTTCCCGACGAATGCGAGTACTTTGGTTTTACGTGAGATGATGCAGAGGAGGCAGAGAGGGAGGTAGCAAGGGACCCAAGGGTGGTGGAGGCCATGGGTGGGAAGCCACAAGGCCAACTGGACGCGAAGAACAAAAGAAAAAAAAATGCTTGCTCGATAAAGTTTGCAAAGGGAATCCGTATCGACCGCCGTCACCACCATCCTTGCATATAATTGGTGCGGTTTCTGTGGCCAGGACGGCTGGAAAAATATGCATGAAAAAAAATTAGGTGTGGCCGGACAGTGTTAGTGCTGTGAGAAAAGCGAAAATATTGTTAAAAAATATCTTACTCGCCATAGTGCTCATTCCAAATGATGAAACGCAAGAGAACCTGGCTGTTTAAAGCATAAAATGATGAAAAAAGATATTATGACATCGTTTACTATGCGACATAACATTTTATTTGGTTAAAAAAGGGATGATAATATGGTGATTAGGGAATAAAAATAAAAATTTTCCATAAAGAAGTATTTTTACAGTGCAATCAAATGGTTTTTCCTAAATAAAATAGAAAATATAAAAGAAAATAAAAACCCTTTCTAGTGGAGAAAATTAGAGCAATTTTTCAGCAAAATGTGTGAAATTACGAATGCCATGCTAACGAAGAGTTTAAACTAGGTCAACATAAAGCCAATTTGTTATGGGCGGTGATGCTAAGCCACATATTTCGCGTCCTCGGACAAAGCTTTAGTTTGTCACGATAAATGTAATGTGTCACTCCACAAAAAAACGTGTGACATTTCATGCGATGAAAACGTATGTGCCCCATCGTAATTGCGTAACTTCCCTGTGGCTGTTTTACCTCCTAATTCATTTCCATGTTTTTCAATATTCTCGCTTGGCCCAATTTTCACGAGCATTTTGATTTAACTTTAATTCAATTGAAAAATATTAAAAAGAACAAACTAACTGATTATACATGAAGGTTTCGCAATCATCTAACATTTTCGCAGATTTCATTGCTTTACAGGGATCTATATCTTTACCCCTTAATTGGTCGCGTCGGATCATATTGAAGCCACTGGCTTTTCTTAGTTGATTTTTAAATAAAATAACGCCGTTAGAAATTGAAAAATTTCTAGTATATTAATTATTTCTTGTGATTCTATTGCTGCGTAAAGTTGGTTTTTCAAAGTATCCGATTCAAAGACCGATCAGATTTTTTTCCTCCTTTCAACAGACGCTTCATTTGGTATTAGTCTCATATTAGCCTATCTTATATATCAGGCTGATTTCTTCAAATGTTGCTAAGCTCAATAGACTTCCGTCTTTTAATAAAATTCATGTTTCTATATATCTTCTCTGCATAAATATTGATACCATTTCTTACGCATTGGCCGTAGCTTAAGTTTATGTAATTTTTATTGTGTATTTAACAGTAAATTTAACAATTATAATGTAGAGATCTTATTCGAACAGTGAGTAGTGGAAAAATGACACAATGATATATTTATAAAATTTTTTGTAAGTCGTAATAAACTCAACGCCGGTCACAATGACCCGACGCGACCAGTTACGTAAGTTATGAGGTGCGACCAATTAAGGTCAGTACATATATGCAACTGTCCAAACGACAATATCCTTACCGTTTGATAAAAAACTTTGTAAACATCACATATAATTGTATCAACAAGCAGTTTGGTCACAGTGCGACATCGCCGTGTTCAAATACATGATACAGGGAGAGTATTACTTTATATTCATTGAGCCGGTAAGGGTGGAAGGCTGGCTAAGGTGGGTAAGCTAGAAAGGAGAGTATGGCGGTACTTAAGTCATACAAATTTGCCAAACGGAAGGCAAACAATTTAGAAGTTACAGAATGGAAGGAACACAACAGTACAAAAAGGGAAGAAAATAAGGTAAAAAAATGGGAAGCACTCAATGTAAGAAAACGAGAGGCGGGGGATAAAGGTTGGCCTTCTGCAATATCTATTCCTTAACTGCATTATCCTTCGTAAATTAAGATTTTATGAAACAAAAGCGAATTTAAGATACAAAAACGAATTTGCGATATGCACTACGTGGCAATAACTGGCCTTAGTAACGAAAAAAATTATGCTGACCTTTAACTGCATTATCCTTCGTAAATTAAGATTTTATGAAACCTAAGATACAAACATGAATTTGCGGTATGCACTATAACTGGCCTCAGTAACGGTAACAATTACACTGAGCTCAAACATTAGATACCTTATCGAGAACTTACGGTTGGTGTGGTTGAATGGAATAAGTGTTATCTAAATACTTAAAAAGAAGAGAAAAAACTCTTCGAACCTTACGAAAGGATAAACAATAATTGAGAGTTATGAAGCAATATCGATAGGTGAGAACAGGGTGGAAAATAATAAACAATATAGTGCAGCCATTTTTAGAAATTTTACCGCCTTCAGTTGGCCCTATTATAAACTGAAGCTTTTCATTATAAATATGAAAATATTACTTCAATACTAATTAATTTGAGCAAGAAACTGAAAAAACCTAACAATGACATATCGATCACTCACTAGACATTTTCCCCGCGAATATCGATTAAACTCTATTTTAACAGATACACAATAGCACAAAATTAAAAAGTAAAACGCTAAATGTAGAAACCATGGATAGACGTGAAGTAAGAAATAAGTAAGGATTTCTTTTGCTTAGAAATGATTGATCACCTAGTCACGGATGGAAATCACTCATTACCATCTAGGAATAATCCAGCACACACTACTGGAATTACCATTCAACCCAGGAAGAATTTATGTTATGAAAGAGGCTATAATACATTAGTATGAATACAGTAAGTACAGCCATGGAGTAGGTATATACTCTATGGTACAGCCTATGTACATATTACATGTAAATTGAGATTGGTGAAACATTTGAACAATGATTCATGACATGAACTAATATCTTAGTTCTTCCCAGGCACAATAAAAACAATATTTCTTGATATAAAGATTAATTCCGTTCAGCAGGGAGAAGAGAAAATATTTTCGTTACTTATGGCACATTATTTACACATCATTCTAATCGGCGGTCGAACTGTTTAATGCCGCCAAACATTTTCTCCCAAATATTTGTCGAGTAAAATGAATACCGAAGATGTATGATTGAATTGAAGCTAAAATAATATGGAGAATGTGTATATTTACCCGCAAAAAAAGGTCACATTTATATTTTCACACTGAAGCATAAAATTGTGAGTACAAATACACGAATTCATAGGAGTATTTATCTGGATATATATTTGAAAATAACTTTTTTACAGCTGTTACTTATTGCTTTAAAGTTCCTATTTTATATATTTTAATCAAACCAAGCTCAAACCGTGATAAAAGGAACAAAGTATCGCTCCTTCTTTTTTTTCCGCAAAGTGCACAGAATTTTATGAAAATCGATGCCTTTGATTTTCGTTCCGTTAAATTGTCAAAGAGAGTAATTTACCGCATCGTATTTATCATCACTGCCATTATTTCAAAGTAGGAGGGCATCCTGTCAACATCCCTCTCATTCGTCTGTCCCTGTTTTTCCAACAATATAATTCTAGGCCAATAAACCATAGCAGTAACACATTAATGAGTTGTGCGACCGCTATGCCATTTTCCGATAAACTAAGATGAAATATTTTCCATTATCCTGATTCATCATTTCCAGCCTGTTTTTAAAATTGAAAGTCTACGCGTCATAAAGAAATGTGAATTTCATAGTAAAATCAAAATGTATAAATTTAAAATAGATTCATAAATGTTTCATCACATCAAAAGGAGTACCAAAAACCTTCCAGGGGAAATTTCCGAGAACCTTAAGTTTCTCCCTATTCTCTCTATAAGAAAATTCAAAATGGCGGAAATTCCAATTTTTGTGTACATTACGGCACTTTAATGGCTCTGGCTGTAAAACTGTTGCATGTAAATCGAATATAATTTTTTTTAGCACTAAAACGATGTTAATTCATGAACTACATCGGTTATTTCCCTACTCCCAGCTATGGCTCTGCAAAAACCCGCCCAGTTTGAAGTTTCGAAACAAACTTTCCAAGTAGACTGCAACGGGTAACGTACCAACTTGACAAAAATATTCTCGACTACTTCCAAATGTATTATAGGCTTGAAATTGATTGGTTTGTTGCCAATTAAAATATCTACTCCGTTAATTAATAAAAACGGAATTTTCTCTCAATTCCCCACACAAAATATTCTAAAACTGCAACAATTGTTGAGTTCGTGAGTTAATAGGCCGTTAGACAAAAATTAATTCCGTTTGGCATAGTTAAGATATGAGTAAATTAAGGGATATTCAAATCACCGGATTTCACAACGCCTTTCTTAATTTTTAGTAGGCGGACAAAATTGGCACGACTCTTAGATGGATAAAATAAGCATTGATGCGCTGTATCGACGGGAAAAGCCAATGGTTTAGCTCTTCTTAAGAAATTAAAATGGATTGTAAAGAATCCATATTGACACTATGTAGAAGGAGTTGATGTTGATAGCACATTTTCCTATGAAAATATTAATTAATGGCGCCATCGGTGGATTGAATGGGAGAGTACACGTAATAAGCTATGAAATATTGATTTTAAAGATATATAAATAAGACACTCATTTAATCATGCTATTGAGCCGTGTATGCTAATACTTTCCGAATTTAAATGGAGTATGTTAAGTATCTTTCGATTCCAAAGACTTAATTCTCGTGGTTAACACCGATGAAATAATTTGTGGAGCTAACAAAACTCCAGGAAAATGGGCAAAAGCTCCAAGTTTATGTCAGAGAAATGAGGAAGATAAACCGTTTCTAGTTAGGATTCTTTCAGAAGAGTGTAGATTTTTACGCGTCTACCGTCTACCGCCAGATGGGGTTGTATTTGCAGCTATAGGTATACGAGGGAAGAAGTGTCAAGAACACTAGAGCAGAGAAAGGTATCAATCTCAGCAACCGTGAGTGCGCACGCCGCCATATTTCCACATCGCCGTGCCTCTTGCTTCCTTCCACTCTTCTCCCTCTACTTGTGCGCCTATATTGCGCCGCGGTGGTCGATCGTAGAGGCAGCCGCCGAACCAATAAAAACAACTACGTGCACTCGTCCGCGAAGAAGCGGGCCAGCATATCCCACTTCAACAGATGCGCCCCCTATCAAGGGCAGAAATGCACTCTTATTCCCTGCCTCCACGATACCTATCCGAATGGTGCAGAAGTACCCACTCTAAGGTGCAGGCAAAAGCGGCAAGGCCTCAATACAAAGGTTTCCACTTGACCACGAACGCTGCCCACACACCTTCTTTCATCTCGCATGTGAACAGATGGGGAAAAATCAAGGATACGTAAAAAAAGGGACGTACGTGCTTGAAAGAGAACACTCGAATTTTGCTCATTTTTGGAATCATAAAATAACCGATACCGCCAAGGAACGCGCAACCAATCATATGGAGAATCAAAGTATGAGATAATAAAGTGTGAAAGAAGATCCATGATAACACATGAACTAGAAATGGTCATTTCCACACTTAATATTAACCTCCACTTCCAACCATGGTTTCGAAATTCTATGACATTTCCAAGGATGCCAATTTAAAGTGACCCATACAAGCAGAACCCCAATTACAACAAAAAAATTTATTATCCCACAGACCATTAAGATAATGAAGCCCGTACAACATACCTATACTTTCCTAAGCAACGTCTTTTTCGATAACTTTTGAAATGTGAATAAATCGTAATCTTTATATTTTCCGATTCAATTTTCACTGTTTATACATCATCGCACGATATTAATAACTCAAACATATTAATAACGTGTTAATTTCATTGTCATCATGGTCAATTAGCGTTTTTTCAATGAAATGGCATACTTAGAATGTCGATTCCATGGTCAACAACGGAGTTTTATGTAAAAGTAAATAAATTACCATTTGTGCTTTATATTTTACAATGGATATATAGCATTTCCACCAAGTCAATCCCGGAACTTTTTCATTCGAGTGAAATAAGAGTATGATGGAACATCGAAAAGATATTATCGCATTAGAATGCAATTTGTAAAGGGAGAAAAAAATTGCTATTGATGGGACGATGCATTCAGAGAAGTTCTACTCAAGTGGCCCCTGGCACTCATTGGCCATGTGGGTGGATTATGAATCCTTTCCCTTCTCCTCCAAGCATTCCACACACGTAATAAGAGAGAGGGGCACGGACGGTTTTATTTCATCCTTCAGAAAGAGCAGCGGCGGCGTGCTCGACCGAATATTAAAGTTTGGAGTGCGAAGTTTTGAGCACTGTGAGAGATGAGAGGGTAGATAGCTCATTGACATGGGTGAAACTCAAGACTTTAGCCCACTTTTCCGTTATTTCTATTACTCAAATCCGCTCAATCCTTTCCTCACTCTGCGACTCTTTAATTCTGACGGTTGGTTCTTCTTTGAGAGTAGGTCAGGAGCTGATACAGTTTTCAGTATAAAACGCGGATATTGTATTGGATCCTTCTGATGAACGAATACTTAAGGTTCGGGATTGTGTTTAGGCAATACGCGAATTTTTGGACGGTTCTGAATGATTTTTGCTTCGGTGTAATGGGCCTACTTGCTTCATTTTACGATAAGAACCTTGATAAAAAACTAGTTTTCCTCAATATAATGCAAATCCAAGTAATGAAGCAAGTAAATATGATCAATAAGTATCAATAAGAATCACGTAGGTCCTAATAAGAACTGGTTAAATTCATTTTTTACGAGATTCTCAGACTGGTTGAAAAAAAATAATGCCATCATATTTCCAAAAAAGAAACTAATGACAAGATGTCTGAAAAATTATATTTTGCTTAAAATGTGGTGGATTGTATGAAAATAACAATTGATTGACTGATTTCACAGCTCTCTGAAGGCTAGAAAGCATAAATCGTATCACCTCTGATGCAGTTGGAGTGAAATCCAGAGTCAAAAAACAAAGCATGGTTGATAATTAATTAAACGAATTATCAACCTTAGCTACAAGTAGCATTCGATTTTTTGCAGGCGTTAGTCACCTGCGGTTAATATGAAGACTTCGGCTTTTTAAAACATTGATATAATCGCTTGGTCCAATAGCTTGTTGCATAGTATCACATATAGGAGTTATAACTGATTATAATATAAGTACATTCAGGGTACTGCATTTCTTCAGTATTCAGAAAATAAGTAAGTAAATATGATAGAATATAAAATTATAATATTAATAAGTGATTTTATTAAATATTTTATTTTAGAAATAGCTTTTTATAAGTAAATATTTTTTCTGTTTAATAATACCCAATACCACACCCGGTGGGAATCCCGAGAAATTTTTCATCAAACATGATAGGAATTTATAATAAAATATTATTTTAAGGGTATCTGTATGGGGAACGAAAGTTTAAGCCGGTTCTGAAAGCCAGTGATGCATAACCCTGCCGAAGAATAAGACGCATTAAACAGATTCGTCTGAATATTGCAAAGGTTTGCAGGTTCCTGTAGATGAATAAAGCAGATGCATCAGGGGTAGGAAGACCCAAACTGACCACAGACGTCGAGAGCCCAATATGGTGCAAAAAACATGTGCTCGCCAACCTAATCTCGCCTAATGTCTCCGCATTATTTCTGTTCGTACTGGAACGCTATTCGGCATGTTACACTCCTCGACCGCAAACTTCTCTGCGGATGCGTTTCATTACAAAGGTATGACTAGCATTCCCTAGGGCCTGGATTTCTGCTTCATTACATTTCAACGAGGTTAATGAGTGGGTTGGCATTCGGTTTGGACTCGCTACCATTCTTCACGCCGAGTTCAAGGCAGGCATGACCGAGGATGCGATAATTGCATTCACAACATTTTTGCGCAGCGTTCGTTTGGTATGAATTTTTTTTACAGACTATTGGACAAGCAAGGGTAAACAGCCACAGAATAAATATTTCGAAGAGTAATTAGTTCCATATTCCTTCGTTTCTCAGGGAACTTTTATGCAGAAAGATTTTGAGAATCTATTTACACTTAAATAAAGGCTTATTATGCTATAATAAGTTCTTAAATAATTAGTTTCTTAATGCAAAATATTAACAAACAAGGTGATAATAAACACGATATATTTCTTGAAGATTATGAGGTAATAAGTTTAATACTACCTTCTATGGAATACAGAGAGAGCTTTGGCCATAGTCATCTGTGAACACTTTGGAACACTTAAATTCGAAAATTTGGACCTGTGTAGTAGCAAAAAGAGTGCTAAATGAAAAAAATAAGATAATAAAACTGAAATTAAGAAGGTGAGATTGAGAACTACAAATATGGGCTATATTTACTTATCTTAAAAATAAATATACACTTTGTTTTGGGAAAAGTATGTTAATTGTGTACTTACTGGTAGATTAGCTGGCAATATTCATATATAATATCACTTAAAGCATTAAAAAATGCAAAAAAATACATTTGATTAAAAAAAATATTTTTCTATAGAAAAAGAGGTAGAATCATTTTAAAATAGGATTCTTACACATATTTTCCTATCCCAACTGCTATTCTAAAAGGAGAAAAGTTAGACCTATATTTCATATTAATTCATAAAATTAGCCCAATGCAGCACTTCGTTTCATTGATTAAATTAGACATAAAACAATTTGACTGGTTTTGAACTGAATAAAGACTAAATTTTGGGTTCTCAAAAATGAAAATAAACATAAAAAAGCTGGACCATGTGGAAATTGAATTATTTGAGACCAATAAATTACAATAAAATGAAGTCCTTCGTATTTGATTTTGCTCCGAAGGAAATTATTCCACTTTAGACATGCTAAAATTCATTCATATTTTACATTCTATTATTTTTCCAAACCACCGCCGGGAATTATATTAACTGCCTTAAAAACCCTTGTCAATATCTTGAGGAGTAGGATTCAGGCAAAGATAGGTGCCTCTAGGAAAGTTTATAGGGTTTCACATAGACCATTCGTATTGAATTCATAACAAATTTAAGTCGATCAGCCATCCCTTCAATTCAACTAAAACATTTGATACCCACCTCTGGGAATTATAGTAATTGCCTTGAAAAACATTGTCAGTATCTCAAAGAATAGGATTCTGGCGAAAATAGGTGCCTTAAGGAAAGTTTATAGGGTTTCATAAAGACCATTGGAACTGAATTCAGTTGGTTCATAGAAAATTGTAAGTCGATCAAGCATCCCTTCCATTCAACTAAAAATTTTATACCTCTCAACTCTTGAGTTATTTTAAAGGATTAGATTAAAACACAATAAAGCAGGGTTAAATAAATCCACAATCTTTGATCACCCTTACCGTATAACCTGATTGAGCCCTCTGTCTCGCCCAGAGAGTTTTTCGAGATGCATCTGTAGTTGCCGAAGTCCCGGTCCCTCAGTCCCCGGATGGTGAGCTTCATGTGTGCTCTGTAGCTGTTTTCCGTGGTGTCCGTCGCGTACTTCTTGGTCGACAGCAGCATCACGCTGTCGTAGACCCAGTAGCTGATGGCTCGCGGGTACGCCTCCGTGTGACACTCGATCGTGACGTCAGTTCCGGCCGGGGCGCCCACCAGCTGATTCGGAACCCAGATCATGGGAGAGACTGCAAAACAAGTGAGGGGCGAAATTTATATGCGTGCGCGAAAGAGTGACAGAGCCATTCCAGAACAGACAGGGTTATTTTCCGCCATGTTTGCATAACCGCCGAAATTTATCGGCCGAAAGGTTCGATCTCAGAACAAATAGCGAGTGCATCCTGGTTCAACCGACTGCTGTTTATGAAGTGGCCCAGAAGAGCCATAACCAAAGCCATTTATCACTCAGTTGTCATTCTGGAAATATCTCTACGTTTTCTGCTCTGTATTTCCCAATGCATGCAAACAGTGATAGCTTCAAATGACACTTCATTATGCTGTTTTGACTATTCTTTAAAGTTAGCACGTTTTCAAGAACAATTAGTTAAACTTGAAAAATAATAATTTACTTGTAATTACGTTGGTGGAAGAAATAGATAGCATCACAGCAATGAAGGCAGTTATAATGCCATTATTTAAATTTGGAACATAAACCTTGGCTTTCGACGGTATGTCATCTTAATTATTATTGTTTTGGACCTAATTCAATCTAAATTAAATATAAAAGCATAAAGTAAAAATTTAATGTTGAACGTTCTCCTCAAAATGACCAGAAAACAATGCTAATATATTACGAATTCGTCAAAAAAAGAAGTAAACACCCATATGAATAAGTTTTTGGTGCTGATGAATTTTTAGAACACAGAATTTCACAGTTAATGTAGATATATGTTTTTTTTGGTAATATCCCGCGTCAGGTTATTAAAATGGCCATTTTAATAACCTGACGCGGGATATTCCCAAAAAAAACATAAATCTACAAACATGGACCGCGAAACCTTTAGTAATTTCACAGTTAATGTTATTTATTTAAAATGATTTATTATCATGGTGGTAGGGCAGCTGCACTGGCACTCTACAGCAAAACTACTTAGAATGGATAGAATTAGATAGGAATAGGGTTGATTGATTGCATACGTTCTCTGATAGTACTTACCTATCTTTTGGATACGTTATTATTATATTTTGAAATACTTATATTACCTCTTTCACTTGAAAACTGGCTATACAACTGAACTAAGAACAAAAAACCTCGTACTTTTCTCAGAGTCTAAGTACAAATTTGATATTTCGAAGATACTTATATCGAATTGAATAATCTATGAGATTTGTAATTGTGATCACTAATGACACGTCAAGAACACCTGTATAATGATACTAGTCAGTAAAAAGCTCTGTCGGTTCACTATGAATCTTAAATATTCTGGTATTCTAAAATGTTAAATTTTTTTTAAAGCCTGTGCGTAAATGTTTGCGTACGTAAAAATTTATAATGAATATCATAAATTTCTTTAATTCACTTAATACAGTAAATAATTAAACACAGAATATATATACACAGTTTTATAACATTGGACTCATAATTTACGTAACGCAAATGCTAAAATAGCGAGCAAACGAACAATAGAGAATTAGCGTTAAGAGTAGGTACCTTAGTACCAAATGGGCATACCAATTTAAAATCCAATATTGGAGTAAAAATAGTTCTGGAGAATATATTAGTTAAAAATAACAATCTTTCAAAGTACGCTGTTGTTAAAAATTTAAAAAATCTGGTTATATTTTATGTAAAGGAAGTTTCCACCCCAATTCATGCACTAAACACGCTTTCGAAATGAAAAAAAATGACTAGAAATAGAATTAACCTTTAGGACCCAGGAAAATTGCAGAGGAGAGGTAAATTGCCAAGGGGCAGTGCCAGGAGTAAGATTCTATTATGGAGGCATACAACGGAAAAGCCATTTTAGCCAGACTCCAAGGTGATGTACGGAGAGCCAATAAAAAAGCCCTTTGCCTCGCTACGCATTCACGCCGATGAAATGGCAATCAGCGAACAAGAACCGCTGCTCCACTGTGGTCTAAAGGTCAACGGAAAAGCAGGTGGAGGAAAGGACGTATATACTAAATGTGTCCGTATGTGCTTTGCAGAAAAGACATCAGAATGCGTGCGAGAAAGGTAAGGGTTGAAATGTGCGAAGGGTGACCAACAAGACCATTTCTTTGCGGCGCACGGCTGCCCAAGATGATCGTCACGGTTCACGCTCTATCTCTACCCACCGTGTTCAAACCACACCCTATTCCCTTCGGAGTGTGAGAAACACCTTAAGTGAATGGAAAGAGAGGAAAATTTGATTCTTAATTCAGTGGAATTGCTAGCCGCCGCGTAGGGTTGCTATAACGACTTCCACTTCATAGTAGAATCATGACACATCCAGCCACCACTTCAATATTACGAGGGTCTCTTGATAGGACCGTGACTTTTTTATTTATCACGTATTAACTATAAATACAACAATATTCCCTTTAGTTTTCATATACTAGTAAACGGCTGTGAAAACTTGAGGTAGTTCCGTTGTTTAGTTAGCGTTTGACAGGCATTTAAAGCAGAAAACCTTGTGAATTTTAACGATAATGAAAAACAGTGAATTTTGTGCACTAACTAAACATTATTTTTTCCGTTGAAAACTGGCACCGAAACAAAGGAATTACAATATAATTACTATGGAAACTCTGCGCCATCAATTAAAATGATAAAGAAGTGGTTTACTGCATTCCGTTGAGGTCGTACGAGCACAAGTGACGTCAAAAGTACAGGGCGCCCAAAAGAGATCGTGATGCTAGAAATCGTCGATAAAATCCACGCTTTTATACTAGATTTACAAAGAATTAGAGTGCGTGAGATTACTGATGGTGTAGGAATCTCAAATGAGCGCTAACGTAACATATTACATGAATACTTGGACATGACAAAGCTATCCGCGCGAGGGTGCCACGATTACCCTCATCGAGCATAAGCACAACCGTATGAACACTTTAAATAAGTGTTTGATGATTTTCAGATGCAACTCGAACGAGTTTTTTTTCCACCTTTTCGTAACCTTGGGCGAAACATAAGCCATCGCAATACAGCAGATAGCAAAGAACAATCAAGACAATTGGTTTCTTTGGGTCAACATAAACAAAAAAAGGCTAAGGTTGGTCTGTCGGCCAACAAGGTAATGACCACAGTTTTTGGAATGCACGCAGTACCATTCACATAGATTATTTTTAAATACTGATTTGAGGGAAAAACGACCACATTAGAAGGAGGAAAAACCAGGTGCCAGGTGCCGGGTGCACACGTTTATAGTCGCCATTGCAAAAATCCATAAATGAGGCCACGAACTGCTAATCCACCCAGTATATTCTACAGATTAAAGCCCGTGCAACTAATTTCTGTTTACAAATATGAAGAAATTGCTGGGTGGTAAGATATATGGGTCGAATCAATAGTTACCACTGATACGAACGCCTATTTTGAAGGCCTTGGTAAATGCTATAATTTAGACGAAGTAAAAAATATTGGAAAAACGTTAAGCTAAATGTATCGAGCTAAAAAGAGCCTATGAATTACTGATGAGCGATATATCGCTAAATGTGGTTGAATCACCGTTACTGAAAAGTAGCAGTCTCTGCCAGTGACTTAGTACTCGAAATCACTGTGACTGTGGATTC
Organism: Ischnura elegans; assembly: GCF_921293095.1. NCBI lineage: Eukaryota > Metazoa > Arthropoda > Insecta > Odonata > Coenagrionidae > Ischnura > Ischnura elegans. The sequence goes on along the minus strand of NC_060254.1, from coordinate 50,145,816 downwards.
GGTGATGATAGCTCTGGCTGCTACCAAGTGGTGAGCGATATATTACTACCTGTAATTGAAGAGAAGTAGCCGTCACTGCCAGTGACTAAATCAATAAATACTCGAAATCACTGCGACTGTGAGTGAATATGGCAAGATGACTTCGACTGCTACCAACTGCAGCAATGTTACGTATAATAAAGGATGTTTTATTCATATTTTATGATGAATGAGATATCCTTTACGTAACACGCAGACAGCGATTTGAATATAAAATTTGTTAAAAAATTCCGACGGGAATTTAATGATGGCCGCTAATCAATTTCTTCATTTTAACCCTCTTTTTTCTGGTATTTTTCCTCTACCACCTCACAGTAGTCCTAATCTTTTTTCTGTTGTGTTCCTACCCCCTTATTTCCATCGCATGAATTTATACTCTTGTAAATTTTATATATTAATAATATGAGACTATAGATTCAGATTTTAACGCCCCGAATTGAGTTCTCTTTAGATAAACGTTCCCTTTAAGATTGAATATGCTGGAATATGTAGGCTTTGGTACATAAGTTGATGAGGATGGTTTTCCTGTAGCAGAAATCCTTCTTGGACGACAAATACCACCTTGTAATTTAAAACACATTCAGTTACATTTCTCGGAATATTCCAATAAAGTTCGAATTACCGATAGAAAAACCGCACAGTTACATAAAATTTTAAAACTTTGGCGATAACGAATGAAATAGGCTTTTCAATTCTTTCCCAGTCTACAAAGAGTAGGCGACAAATTTTACCTTTGTACACAAGGAAAATTGCCCGAGTAAGATTAGACGTAGGCATACAAAGGGGACATTGTGATGGAGATGGAAACACTGATATCCTATTAGAATCCCAGGGGGACATAAAAGACGCACAGAATTTTCTCTACAAGAGAAAAAGAAATAAAAATTTGCCCCCTTTCCTTGCCGGGGGCATTCTTCGTTGGACCGCAAATACTAGTTCAACTCCTCCGCTGAATATGGGGTTACCTATGTTGCTTCTTAACCGCTCTCAAAACTCAGCATTGTTTCCTTTCCTCGCCGGCGTGAAGACGTATAAGGGGACAATTCGCAACGCTGCGCTCAGTCTTTCAACGTAAGTCTATCTCTCTAAGAGTAGCAGGGATGGAGAGTGAGACTGAACAAAAGTCAAAACTAGTAAAATTTCAATAGTTTCGTTCCCGGAAGGGAAATTCAGAAGCGAAACGGAATGGTTATAAACCCGGAGAGCGAAACTCAGGGTCGAAACGAAATCGGAGTCAGAACTACTTCGTGTCGAAACTAAACTAAACCTCTGGAACGAAACGAAACGCAGATAATGTTTCGCACCAGAGATACCTCGTACTTCACCTTCGAACGGTATAGTTTCGACCCACACGCCGATTATGGAGTATGGATGAATGATGTAGAGGTTCGGCCTATCGCCACTAGATGCATAGGACATTCATATTTTGACCACAGACAGGAGAACGGTGAACGCAAAATCGCATGCGTAAGGGTCTGTCATGAAATGGGTCGAAAGTATTCCCTCTTTTTCCCCTCCACTCAACTTCTGGGATTGAAATTTTTCTATGAACAGCGGAGTTTCGATTAATTTAGTATTGTCCCCGGGAGTAAAGTTTCGTCCCGGGTCAAAACCAAACTCCTTGATGGCTTTAATTGCTGGCTTGGTGATTTCGAGCGGGAACGAAACTAAATCCAGGCCTCGTTCCGTTTCGCTCCAACCCGGAGCGAAAATCATTCGTTTACCTCCGGGTCAAAATGAAACATTTTCGTTTCGTTTTACTTGCTATCCCAGCCTCTCACGCACCTGCACATCTCCAGAGCCGGTGGCAGAGGAGAAAAGAAATATCTTTTATTGCGCAACCGTTACTAAGAAGGAGAGCAGCTGAGAAGAGACGGCTATATCGTTGCTTCTCAGAAACACAGCAAGGCACAATGTCTCCCCCGCTTCTGCAAAACTCCAATACCCCTGACCATTTGCACGAATTATGACTTCGTTCCCTCAAAATATCACTCCGACTCAAATTAAGAAAAGTAAAATATAATTGCACCTTCCCACAATTATTAAAATGCTTTACGGAATTCCAACAAAAAATATAGATTATTCGGCATGATAAGCTATGCTTATATTTTATGCTACGTAGTATGCCATTTGTATGCTGTGCCATGCTTTTTGGCCTGCCTGGTTGCCTGATATTCCCCTCATACAATCTTTCCAACACAAACCACTTCTTTTTAAAATAAAATATAATTGTACCTTTCCACATTTATGGCAATTTTTATGGAATGTCACGAAAAAATTCAGTTTTTTTTGGCCTGATATGATAAGCTTGCTATGCCAAATGAATTCAACTGATTCAAGTGAGATACAGTGGACACTCGACTAATTAAATTATTTTACTTTTTCACATTATTCCCAACTTTACGCTCACGATATGTCTGTAATTGCTCACTTTCCGCAATAGCTAATAATTGTGGAAGAAAACATTTATATTTTACCTAAATACCTTTTAATTTTACTAAATTTACCATGGATTGGTCGAATTAATCAACAAACCACCACATCCCCAACAGTTATCCTTCTGAAATATGATTTGATACTTTCCCGGTGGAGAATGTGGGAATCTCTTCTCGGGATTTCCACCGGGTTAATTTTTGCATTAAGGCCAACACAACCAAATAAAATGACATTCAGCCCTGAGGATGAGCCCTGAGTCGGAGCATGAAACACTCGTCTTTATGGAAAAATTAACCCGGTGGGAATCCCGAGAAGAGTTTACTCAGTTCTCCTTCTACATCCGTTTCTTATAGTTTCCCCAAAATTATCTTCCTCTTGACCAATGGTGGCTAAATTTTTCGCGAAAGAAGGCAAAATTAACGAAGAAAACATACTAGATAAATTATTCCTCCTCCTGATTTCCTTCAGGACATCTCCAAACCCCACGGAGGTCAAGAGGAGTGGTCGCTTTTATTGCGCCGCGGTCAGTACGAAGGAGTGCAGCTCAGAGGGAATGGCCACCATTGGGTTCTCTGTTGGGTGGATTCTCCTTCCTATCTCTCAACCCTCAATAGGGAAAAACACTTAGTCTAACCACTTCCACCCAACTTCAATACCCTTTGCCATTTGCACGCATCCTGATTCCCTTTCATCGACTCACCACTTCACCGCAAACCACTTAGGAGCAAATTCCTTCTATCCCCTCTGTATCTCAGTCCTAGTTTTTGGAATTTACGAAGATCTTTTTTGGGAAAAATATAAGTGAAAGGAGGTCAAGCTACTGCCGTACACATATTAGTAGCCCAGAACTTGTAATGAACTCCAATAACAGTCATAAAAGACATCTTATAAATCCTACTTTGAATAACTACAACTGTAGCCAAATGATTAGATAAATTTAAAAAAAAAGGATGAAAAACTTCGGAAACCACAGCGAATTGGCATTGAATTTCTGTTCAATCCTGTTAAGTATAGCACTAAATGAAAGCAGATAGATAGAACGTACAGAACTAAATGAAAGTAGATAGAGAGATAGATAAACAGTAGTAGGAGAGGATTTTTGAATTTTTCAGCAATACACATAGAGCGACGATTCCTATCCAGACCCTTAAGAGGTAATAGAGCATAAAGATGATGACATGGAGTGCGTTTCGAATAGAAAAAAAGAATGTCAAAACATAATTAATTGCATAAAAATTAATTAGGTTGAAAACTTACCTGAAGTAATCGAGCAACACAATTCCTTTTTGTTTTGATGCATAATTAACTTTGTAGCATAAATAATTTTGGTCAACAGATAAAAACTGAGACAATCCCTAACTTTTAAACCCAGCTTTACAGCTGAAAGATGGCTTAGGCTCAGATCAGAGAAATATTCACTAACTCATTCTCAACTGCGTATTATTCCATTGTAAGGTTTCTTGGATAGTTATCTTTTGTTTAGACCAATACTTCTTTTACATAAAGCTACCCGGGTTTCGTTGTGTAATTATCATCCTCATGGGGTAAATTATTGTGTATTTATCATATTATTGTAACCTGGTTACTTAACGGATGAAGATATGAATTTTGAAACAGATGCCAAAATGCGGAAAAGGATGGGTAAAGATATTAGTTTATGAAAGTGTTATCCTGATATCCTGTTATATTTTCAAAATAATTTTTTTAAATTTCAACCGCTCTCTAGAATTGAATTCATGATGAGTGTTTCTGATGGACGAATATCTTTACACATCATTTTCCCCTATTATGGCGTCCGTTTCAAAATTCATGTCTCCCTCCGTTAGGTAACTAGTTTACAATAATAAGATGAATACATAGTACTTTACGCCTGAAGGGGTGATTGCTCATCGAAACCCGGGTTGCTATATATGAAAAAGAAGTGGTATATAAAATAGAAGTAAGCCACCCAAGAAATCTCAGGCCAGAGAGAAAAAAAAAATAATAATATAGTTTATTTTCGTAGGCACTACGGCCCATGAGAAAATATAAGTACAGATTTCTACATTTCACATTGAGATACATAAATAAAAGACAAAAAGTAAATAAATATATACAGTCAAATGTGAACAGTGCATATCGCCTAGTGCATGAAAAAAACAATACAATATTTCGAAAAAAAATAAATAATCGCACTTAGATATAACACACTAATTACAAAATTTAAGGTGACAAACAAAAGAAATATGAAAAAGAAATATGAACATAAGAAAGTGAACATAAACAAGAAATATGAACATAAGAAAGTGAATTATTGTGAAAGAATTATTTAGAAAGAATTATTGTGAACATAAGAAAGTGAATTAGCAAGTAAAAAATGTTTAATTACGTCTGCTTTGTAAGATCTCCTTTGTTTCTGCAGTCACTGTTTTAAATGTCAAGCGGTACATGGCCACTGGCGATTAATTGGAAGGAAACTGTACTCATACGCACGATATCACGCCAACATCGCTGTTATTTCATCAACATCCCTCATATTTCATCAACTAACACTTTTCCTATTGATTCCTCCAGCCACACACACACGTCCCATAAGTTCTCTGACCCATCTCAAGTTTCTTCTTCCTCCCTACTGTGGTATTCCTACGACCTCGTAACATTTTTATCGCATTTTTATTTCGGGTCTCTTTCGTGACGCACATTTCGGCACTGGGTACGGAGGAAGCGCTTGGACAAGAAAAGGCAAGAGAAATATAACTAAGGTACGCTAAAGTAAAAGTAAGGAATTGAAACCTAAAACAAAATTGGACTAACGGAAATAAAAAAGGCAAACTCGGGGAGCAGAACGTAGTCTTAGGTAGAGGATGAATTCCAGGGGAAGCACAAATCCACGTGAAAAATAATTGCAAGGCTAGCGTACTAAGTCTTGTGCAAACGCGGTTAATTATTCTCCCAGGGAGGAATTCTCATTATTAAAAATATTAGCTTGAAACATTCAACTAATAGTGCAAAATAGATCACCGAAGGCACTAACAGCCTCCATTAATTACATAATGGTTGGAATTTCGCACCCTCTGAGCTCACAAAATAATCTCTTTAAATTCATATCTTAATCCAGCTGTTCGTACACGATCTCGATTAATGTAAACATAAGGGCAAAGATTATTTAATAATAATTGATTAATCTTCACCTTCAATATTATTAGCTAAATAATTTTCCACCAGGCCGCCTATAATATAAAATTGATCTCCACAGCAGGTTTAAGAGGGTGTTGGTATTTTCATCTTGGCGGGAGGTAAAAATATTCGTTATCCATCACATTTAGGAGCCATGTGGGAGGAAACATATGAATGTGTATCGAAAAAGGGTGATTTTCAGCAATATGTGTGACACAGACCATTTTTTAATAAAATGGCAATACATTTTCTTTTACATGAAATTCAAGTTTAACGTAGTTTCGCTTATTAAATCTCCGAAACATAAATTCGATTAAGGGGGTTGTAGTTTACATAAATATCCTAAAATTCTATTCATAATACCATATTATGTAGCCACAGCATTACATAATTTTTCACTGCACGAGAAAACTGAGGAACTAGGGCTTACGTCGCATGGATATTTGTGTCCCATCATTTGTTATTTGTGTAATATATAGCACGAAATGAAAGAAGGTAATGAGGAGAGACTTTGAATAGGTATGGCTGTGGCTATAATTTAGATTTTTAGCAATGCCCATCCAGACACTTAAGAGGTATTTGATGATAATGATGACTACATTGAGAGCGTTTAAAATAGAAAAAAAACTGTCAAAACAGATTATTGGGGAGAATCGAGTTAATGTAACGTGCATTCACCGTGTGGTACTCCAGATTTTAAAGGCTATCTATCTATTGGGATGGCAGTGTGCACGAGCTTACTCGAGTACACGTGAAACCACTAGGAGATGGGAGAAAAGTTGTTTCCCGAAACGTCGGCTTATATAAAAGGATTAACCTGGCTGAAAACCCGAGAAATATTCGTCACAAAAATTGAGAGGATTTTTTATGAGATTACATCGTCTCTTCTTATCAAGAGTCTTTGTAATTTTTTTATATTGCTATTTTTAGCAAAAAGAGGATATTGTATGAGACCAAACACATTTTCAGTAACCAAGGGGTAAGTATCTACGAGTATAAATGAGTGAGAAGAATGTGAGCAAAAAATGGGTAAGAGGATTCTAGACTGCCGTAATTGAGGGACGCGCTGGAGATGACCATTCTAAGGGTGGACGAGGCTAGCGGGGAGGGAGACATACATCCCGACTTTAAATGAGCTATGTGGGACAGATGAGCACGCCCCCGACACGGAGAAATATATAGGGGTGAAGAGGCGGGGGAGGAATATCTGGGGGGCGGTAAGGAGAGGTAACAGAAGCGCCACGTTGTTAGCTAGAATGGAGAGGAGGGGTAAGGGTCGGTTAGGGTTAGGGAGGAGTATGGGCAACCACCTCATGTTGGGTGAGCTGGAGAGTGAGGCCGGTCGTAGTCTAGCGAAGGGAGAACTTTGTGTCACCATTGTTCTTTTAATGACTGTCATGTCTCTGAGCTCCTCCATATTCCTGTACGGGGGGAGAGGCATCAAAACCATGCTCTTTTTCGAGTCCACTTCCCGTACAGAAGTCATCTCTTCCTGAAGTGCTACTGTCGGCGTCAAAATGAGGTGTACTTTGAAAATGTATATCTAGGCTTGTGCACATGCTAAAATAATAAGTAATACGTCATTTTAAAGAAAATTGAATTATTGATTCTTATTTGTTTTTTTTTGTTTCATGAAAATTTCAAAAGTCTAGACACGCCAGTGCAATAATTGACTCCGCGAACCGTAAAATTGGCTGTTTTGTCAATTTCATGAACTTTGTAAATCAGCCTAGGGAAAACTACTTCGTCTGCAGCATTAATTTTCCACAATAAGTTGCAAACATTAATGCAAATAAGTGAAATGGTTCCGGCGTATTCTGAGAACGTATAATTTGTTATTAATTAACGGAATTGTTTAAACATTATCTAATTTTCACATTATTCATTATTTTAGTATGCACATGAGCCCAGGTATGAATTTGGAAAGTATAGTGGAACATCATTTTGACGCCGACAGCAGTAAGTGTGTGAAGGGTTGGAGAGGAAAGTTTCCACTGCCGAACCCAACATTCTCCGCCTCTCTTTCCCACCCCTAAACGGTGAATTTCCAGGAGTGGAGTCGGATCGCTGAATGGGCGAATAATAAGGGATCGGCCGGATTCCTTCACTTGAGTTATCTGGCATTTATCATCTCCCTCTCCAGAGCATTTGTCATCCGGGAGAGATATTTGAAAGTGTCCTCGGTGGAGAGGTTTAAAAGAAGTAATTACCTCGGCGTCATCTGTCTGAAGCTTCTCTCTTTCATTTTGTCCAACAGCCATCTTCTCCCTTGCCTTCAACCGATATCTCCAAAAGCGAAGAGGAGTGGATAAGTGACATAACTGGGAGAGAGACGAGGATATGAAGACGTTTATCTCGACGGTCGGCATTTCGAATTAGTCCTCCATCCGTTCGCTTGAGATTGAGAGATGGGAGTTCTAACTTCAGAACTGAGGGGACAATGCGCGTCCAGGCATACTAGCGATTGATTTACGATGAATTATTTTTTATTAAATGAGCATTTTTATTATTTTTACTAGATCCTGAGTTGTGATAACGGAATATAGCTGAGCGGTATCACATCAATACGTAAACTCCTATTTAGTCATCGACATCTCGCAAACGGACGCTTCGCAACCGCGACATCTCGTGACCACGGAAATTGGACACCAGACAATTCGTAATTGACTGCTTTGTAAACGCAACATTTGGTAAAAAGATCCGTAATTGGAACTGATGACATCAACTAATGGAGAGTATTAGTAAAAGTACCAATTGTGCTACAAGAGCTTAGACACAAATAAAAGCAAATTTATTTAAAAAAAATAGCAAATTTCAGCATGTTTTTCATGCTTTGAACACTTTTTTTTGAAAGTAATGACGTGGTCTTTGTGTGAATCGTTTGTTGCATTATCTGAACATCTTTGCAAGCCTATTGATGTTTTTGATTTTATATGCCACATATTTTTTAACTTTTATTGAGCATTCCCTAGAGTGATGACTCCCTAAGATAAAAATTTTCCTTTAGTTGATAAATGGATACATTTTGTATACAATTTAATTTTGAAAATATCAAACTTATACAAAAGTTTAGTTTTCGGTCAAAATTTTTTGAAAAAAATCAGTAAGGTAGAATTCAATAATATATACATTAAATGATTAAGAAAAAGATTTGACAAAAATAAAAACTAGAGATATGGTTAAAAAACGAAAAATCGTTTTTCAATTTTTTTGGGGTTAATTTCCATTGTTAGGGCCTGAAACTTTGAGGAAACACAAAATTTTTGATGGACTGTAAGTGTATATTTTTCATTTTTCAAAACACCAGGGGCCACTTTTCACCATCTTAACCGGCTAGACCCTTTATCGTAATGATCTGAAACCATATGAAATGAATCATAATTATCTGAAATCTTATGATGAGGGTTGATGGACAATAAATGTACATCGCTGACAGCATATGAGCCCATTTCGACCAATGATTTCTTTTCGAACCTCGGGTGATGGGATGAATGGCAGCGGAGTCGGTCCAGCCAGGTGGGAATACACGTCCTATGGGGACGTTTAGCGTACGGCGTGTCCTCTAGGAATTAACCGAATATGGGACTGGGAGACTACAGTGTGAATCGCTTGGGAGTTGGACAACCGACCGCGATGGGAGGGAGAGAAATGAAGGTGGGAGAATGTGGTCAGAGTGGGAGGAAGGCTAGTTGCACATCGGAAGAAGGGGGAGGAAATGGATGAATACGAGTGCATACCATAACCTCTTATAGATAGACTGTAGAACATACAGATTCAGACTATCGTTTTTTACACGATTGATACGAGACAATAGCTACAGCGTTAAGACTCACTATTATGTTAGTTAAAGAGCTACCTCTCCCTAGTTGGACCCCATTTAAAATACGCTGCCAGTGTTTGGAATCCTCGTGAAACATAATTAAAAACGAAGTTAGAACGCGTACAGAGAAGAACTGCCAGGTACGTGAAAAGTCGTTACGATAGCCTTGTTAGAGTTACATCTTACGTAGTTAAACTCGGGGATCTCTGTCAGATCATAGATTGAAAAATAGACTGAACCTATTGTGTAAATTCAATTGCAGTGAATTTTTCGAAGAAGTTAGCCAAATCTTACGAACGCTAAAATACTACGGGATATCATATCACATAAATAAAATAAGAGAGACTGTCGAACATATAGAGTCAGAATTTAGATTTATCCACAATCGATGGGGGATTATAACGGTTTATGGAACGAAACCCTAGGGCGGGCTCGCGAGGATACACTCCCGAGGCAGGGTCTGTAAGCGCTAGCATTTCACCTCTGCACCCAGAAGGGGGAGGACAGGAAGGAGAAAGGAAGGAGGCGCCGGCGCGATAGGAGATCGACGACGCCTCCTGGGACGGGATAGGTAAGGAAGGGAAGGGACGAGGAATCCCGCACCGTAACACGGCGGGCGGGTCCTAACATCAGCGAAACCAGGCATCAGCCATTGCTATTCTAACAACTTTGGAGTATTATCCTATGAGGAAGAATAATCCAACGATCAAGTCGTTAGATAGCTTATAACGGCAGTGTTAACACTTACTAATAGATTACTTGACTTGTTGTGTAGCCTACTTATCTCGACACCTCCACTGCACAAACGCTCAACAACCGCCCATCGAATCAAATCCGCTCATCTAGTAGCCAACAAGACGAATCTGCTGATATAGCGTCTGAAACAACCCAGTTTTGCCATATTTTCCGCTCATTCTGTTTTAAAATGAAAATGTAAACTTAATTATTCATCACCGGATGGATCTGAAATTAAAAATAAATATCACATTAGCCGGAGCATAAACGCTCACCTCCGATTCTCCAAGCTTCGGAGGTGAGCGTTTATGCTCCGGCAACTGCAAGCTGAGCGAATTCGTCTTGTTGGGCTACTAGATGAGCGTATTTCATTCGGTGGGCGATTGCTGAGCGTTTGTTCAGTGGAGGTATCGATTATTTCTTAATGCATGCTTCTGAATTATCCTTGTATTTCTAACAGCATGATTGTAATATTCAAGTTTGATGGACAGATTACCTTCGTAAGTAGTTGGCAAGTTTTGCCTTTGCATGAATGTGGGAGTACAATTTCTTAGCGTGCGTCGTATTTTTATGACCATGTGGTGTGAATGTGAAAATCCTCTTGCATGATGCATGCTGGTGATTGATTACCCCCTACCCCAGTGGTGGCTCGCAGGGTATTGTGCAGATGTGCTGGATTCATCAAGAAATTCGTAAAATATGGCTATTTCACGCTCCTACAACTCCTTACTATAATGGTTAATGACAAATTAATTTGTTTTTCCCCCCAAATAAACCCTCTTATGGAGACCAATTTTGATGCACTTTATCGTCATCAAGCCCAAAAGACTTGATATTGATGGATACCAGCCAATATTTGTTCACCAATCAACCACTTGTTTACCATCATACCCACGTTCGATACCAGGTTAAGTCTGAGACAACCCAGTTTTGCCATATTTTCCGCTCATTCTGTTTTAAAATGAAAATGTAAACTTAATTATTCATCACCGGATGGATCTGAAATTAAAAATAAATATCACATGCTCTCCTCTTCACCTTGTTTGTTGATCAACTCTTGGCTTTTAGCCATTCAATTATAGCTACGAATGCTCAGGATCAATGTTTCACAATGTTTATTAGCGCTATTAGGGATTCAAATTTGACCGAAAAATTATTTAAAAAAACCTATAAAACCAGTCAATCAATGATTACAGTATATTTTTTTATACTCGGTACAAATAAAACACTCGACGGTGAATGTCTATGATAAACTTCGTAGTTTGATTGTCTGGTTCTAAATCAGTTCGAATATATTCGTCGATATTAAAATCCTGGAATTACTAATAACTTTTGTGCAACTCGGTGCACTACGTTTATCTCAAAGGGCCCCCATTTTCCAAAAAAAAACATTTAAAACAAATTCTCTCACTGGCTTTTTAATCAAATAACGCTTATTTACTCGATTGAATTCCAGGATGTAAATAAAAATTTCTCACTCCTGCAGGGTATTTACAATGAGAAATTTTTTAGCTTTTTTACAGAAATTAAGGCATTAAGCCAGTGTGATTGTACGAAGTAAGGCATTACCATTACTTAGAATAGTGGTGAGAACTCAAAAGGCCTAAGAGAGCGAATACGATCATTTTTGTAGAGACAAAGCGGAAGTGATATCCTGTAGTAAATGGAGACCGATAGGTGCCATCAACAGTGGGATACACTTCCCTTCATCCTACAGGTCTTCTGTCGGGGACGGGAAAAGTGGTCTGAGGCACGAAAGGTGCTGGACCACGGGACGTGAGGGATAACAGAGAGGAGGATGCTGGGAATTAATATTACAAACAACAAAAGCAGATTTAGTTTAAATTTCGTAACTACGGAAAGTCCGTCTCAGGATCAAAGTGGCAGAATAAAATTGTGGATAATAACTAAATGCCAAAAACCGTACTCCTATCATTTAATGCAGGAATTAAAAGGTGTTCTTGGATATTTGAAGGCAAAATTTATCCGGAAGATGTGTTAGACGCGACATAAAAAAAACGTGTCGAGCAATCAGCTTCTCTAAACCATCTTGCACCATGATGATATTATATAGGAGGTAATATTTTGCGCCTTGTATTTGCTTTTATAACATATGTCTCAAAGTTTGCAGCGTATGGCGATTTTAATAACTAGATTTTTAAGAATAGTTACCGTAGATGACAAATATATGAAAATTTCAATAGCTATAGAAAAATTTCTCGGGTTTTCCACCGGTTGATGTCGTCCATGTCTCCCGACGTTTCGATCCGCGACTTGCTGATCATCCTCAGGGGATCTTCCGGATCTTCCGAATTCCGAAATTCGGAAGATCCCCTGAGGATGATCAGCAAGTCGCGGATCGAAACGTCGGGAGACATGGACGACATCAACCGGTGGAAAACCCGAGAAACTTTTCTGCAACTGATACGCCGGGAAAACCTAAGATCATTCAATAGCTATCATTTCTATTTTCATTACAGCTCGCTCGGTGTAAAAGCGATCCGTATTCTGAGACAGCATAAAATGATTTTTATAATAATTACGTCATAAAAATGTTTTCCTTATATCCTAAATAATGCTGTGAGTAGGGACCACTACCGGCTGCTACAAAGGCTCTTAAAATGCGTACAGCGCGTTGGTGAGATAAGGTTTATCCTGAAAATATGAAATCTAAGTCCAACAAAGATGGATGGAGTATTTTATCAATGCCTGTGTATAGGAATTAGTGACAATTATTGTGCGATATCACTAAGAGTATTCCGCACAAAAGCTGAGTTTATTAGTTTTTCATCTTTTAATTCATTTTTCATCACCATATTTTCATTCATCTTTATGGATAAATTTAAATTCAAAGTGGTTAGAACAAAATAAGCGGACTAACGGCTTGCGTTATAGGTTTATCTTACTTTTTGAAGAAGAGAAAAAAACCGTAACTAATGGAACCCGCAATAAAGTTTACAATTAAGGGTTGGGGAAGAGCAGATGGACAAACGTCAGCCAGGTGCATTTTGTTCTTTTGTCAGTGCTCATTTATTTGATTAAATATTCCGTGAACGCATAATCTACACACACCTTTGTAAGTAAGCTGAAAAATCCCTGGGAAAGTCAACAACAACTGCATACATCAGTGGTAGAGTATGCGTCGAGCAGGCACGTCTAATGGACTCAGATGCGGTTCTAAATTAAAACTATTGCCGAGGTAGCATTGAAAAGAGAACAAAGACTCGGGAAAAGCATGCATAAAAACAAATGAGGAAGGCTGGAAAAGTAGAAAGTGACACGTGAGAAAACGAGCATATCAGACGGACTGCAAAAGTTATGACGCCACGTATTAATGCCATGAGAGGAGACAGAAGGTCAGTTTATTCGACTCGTCGCCACGCTTGTTTTCATTCCATTCCGAGGAAAAACAACAATGGATTCCTCAGGCTTCTCTAGCTTCCCCAAACTAATTACCAAACTTGCTTTGGTGAATAAAAAGCCAATATTATGGGATATCATTAACCACAGGCGTGCTATATTTACACATTCAAATATGTAAGGTTAAAAAAATGTATGGTTTTGCATGGGCTGACTTCTACCTTTAGCATTATGAAACGACCTTATTGATAAAGCATGTAGCCTTTGGCGAGTAAGGACCAATATCATGGGATATTATTGATCGCAGGCGTGTGATATTTACGCATTCAAATGTAAAGTTAACAAATCTATGACTTTGTATAGGGTAAGCTCTATATTTAGGTTTATGAAACAACCGTAGAGATAAACCATTTCAGGAGGGACAAAACTGAAAGAGTGAATTTACATTCAACAGGAAACTGTCACCAACCTTGATCTAAATCTACATCTGCATAATACCCTGCGAGCCACCTCTAAGATGTTTGGCAGGAGGTGATCAATCACCAGCATGCAATGGGATTCCCACATGCACCCCACACTGTTAAAAAAACGTTACGCACGCTAAAAATTATACTCCCACATTCATGCAAAGGAAAAATTTGCCTAGTACTCATGAAAGTAACCTGCCAATCAAGCTTGAACACACGAAATATGCTGTTAGAAGAAAATCCATATTAATAACAAAATTAAGAAAGATGCATTAAGTAATGCATAAGTTAATCTACACTAAAAGTCATCTAATCACTTGTGGGTTCTGATTCAAAGTTGATCGTGGCCATTGTCTTCTTAAAGCGAGAGGGAACAAGGTACTGCCTTGAAGGGAAGGGGAAGAAAGGCAACTGATATAGGGAAGAAAGAGCCAAGAAAACAAGAACAAACACCTTCCTGGACACTTTCCCGCTCTAAATTCGTCTTTCAGACTGTCCTTGTCCAACTTTTCGCAAAACACGATATATCTCCTCCCTACCACCTATATTCTCCATCTTCTCCGCTGGACAGCCTAAACCCTGAGGGAGAATGTTCGAAAAAGACATCCGTGCAAGGAAGAGAGAGAGGGTAAGAGGATAGCGAGGGGAGACAGCTGTGAAGGGGTGGACAATGGGACAAGGGTGAACGGCTGGCCTTTGGTCGCTCGAGGGATTTCGGATCTACTTCCCGATCTCCTGCTCACCACTTGGTTCGCTCCACTCCATCTAAAATCCGCTCTGAGAAACACAGCCTCCTCGACTTCTTCCGAAGCAAGAGGTTTGGAGAGAGAGGCTAAGAAGAAAAAAGGATCAGTTACTGGCAGATAGGGATTCGAACGAAAAAGGATTCTCATCCGCAGATCATCACACCGTGCCCACTAAATTGAACATTATGGAGGCAATAGGAGACATGTATAAACAACCCGTTACCCTGATAAACTGTACACTTTTTTCTTCCTATAAAATAACGGTTGCACTGAAAAACAACCGCATTGCGTTTGAAAATGCGATGGTGGTTGGCGTAACATGGTGGACTCCTTCATGATGCTCAAAGGTTAAGAAAAAGACTTCGCTGTTCCACAAAATAAAATATTTTTGGACCAGCGGAGTCTTTTTCTTAACCTTTGTGCGCATTGCGTTTGATGCAAGTGGGGAGAGGGCATATCCTAGGGGATAGAGAAAATGGCTGCTGGTCACGGGGGCCCAGCTTCATTTCCCGTGAGAAACCTTCGGACCCCACTCTTAGATGTACGAGGTGGCTTAGGGAAAATAACTGTCCACTTTACCCTGAATGCGTGAGGTTCATAAGCTTATGGCTGTCTGGGGTTAGCTCTACCCTCACCTGTGTAAACCAGCCTTTCAGTTAAAGCACAGTGTGAGTGATCGGATTAATCCACAGTTTACTGTATGAATATTAGAAATAATAAAAATAATATGCGTTATTTTCTCTCGAGCTTATTTATTATACATTGAGGATCAGTAGAGAGAGAATTCCTAAAAAGACTTCCTCTTCGGAGGTTTCCTTTAAGGTGAGTGACACGGAAAACCTAAATGGCAATGTTTTCTGTCCTTGCATGAACCTTATCACAATTGTGATGTTACTTAGCTCAGTCGGAATCTATAGACCAACAGAGTGAGAACAAGGAGGCTTGATTATCGTTATTAGCTTTAAAAGAAGAATATCACTCCGAAAATATTCAAGTAAAACTACCTGAGTTTTAGAGGTGTGTTTCCAAAATGAATTGATGTAGTTGATTGAACTAACTGTATATCGAAATATATATTGTCTTTTGTTATGAAGAAAGAGTGAGGTGGAAACTCATAAAGATAACACCTTCAGCTAAAATATGAATGTATTATTTATAGATATTTATGAACTTTTCTCGGGTTTTCAGCCATGTCAATATCCCAATGGTCCCAAATCATTTCCTTGAAGACGGCGCCCGAGCGAGGAGCTGAAACATACGAGGTCATGAGATTACTGACCCGGCCGGAAACCCAAACACGGTTCCTGAACCTCTTTATCTAATTGTCAATTACTGTTATTCCCACATTTTCATAATATACTACGTCTATTGACACCAAATACTGTTAATAAATCTTGAAATTTGTAAATGCGGAAAAAGAACTGTAAGATAACTTCCTTTTTGAAACACCACATACAATTCCGGAATACAGCAGTATAACTCGCTGAAAATAATCCCACAAAATATGGTACGCTTACATTTTGCGAGAAATCCACAAAGAAAAACATTTGCCTTGACCAGGATTCGAACCCGGATCCCCCGATTTCCGGTTAGCCAGTAAATCTACCGAGGCGTCATTCTTCCCTGAGTGGGATCGAATCCTGGTAAAGGCGAATGATTTTTTCCTCTGTGGATTTTTCGCACAAGTCGTGCATTGCGGGTGACTCCCGCAGAGGTATCACCGTGGCTAGTCCCGGTATACTCAAATCATGGTACGCCCGGTATACTCAAATCGTATTAATGGCGACCTTCGCTAGATTCAACTCATTGCACGTTTTCATTTTTCCACTGTTGTAGTATTGCATGGATTTAACTTGTAAGTATAATAGTAATTGCATGGGAATTACTGACCGTGAGCAACTTTTCACCATAGTTTTAGATCCAAGAATGCAGGCAAGCAGTCTACGCTCTATAAGTGGCCACTTGAGTGGCTAGAATGGTGTGCGAACTTTGGGGACGCGCTTCTCTTTCGATTATGTCTGAGAGAGCTATAACTTATACAAAATTATTTCATGACTTCTCTAAAAGTTGGTAACATCGACTGGTTCGAGGACGAAGAGACGCCAAAAAAGGTATATCTCGCCTCACTACACATTCTTTTTTATCTTCTCCCATCTGCCCAATTATATCATCAAAGTTGATCGCCCTTCTAGATTCGCAAGCAGGATGAATTTTGCTGTATTCGGGGCGTGGGAGGGGGAGAGGCGAGCGGGAAGGGGACGGGAGGGTCCAGTCGCTCTGCTATCCGACGCGCTGCGTGGGCGTTGGAATATTTTCTTAGCGGACGCGCACTCAAATTTGGAATTTTGTGGCTTAAGGATGGAAGATAATTCAAAATACATGAAATGTGTGCCCTTAAGGACAGTAACTCGACAAAATCTATAGGGAATGACCATAAAATATTAAATTTTTAGATTGTTGACCCTCCTCTTCATAAATGGCATTTGAGCGAGGGTCAGGGGTTCACCTAGAGGTGTCAAATTTTTTTAGGCCTTATTTTTGATCAGTCCCACAACCTTTTTTTCAGTGGGCCAGATGGTTTTTAAAAAATATCGATTTTTCCGATCCGCCCTATTGCCCAGGAAGTAATGCACCACAATTGTCTCAGCCGACAACAATGGTACGAATGCGAAACATCACCTATGTATTACCTGAAGTTTCATAGGTGCCATCGTAAAATTTATGGCTCCTATGACTGATAGCTTAGCTGCTGGACTGGTTCAAATTGGTGTATGTAAGTGTTCAATTTTGCAAATATCGTGCCTGCATTGAATTTCTCACTACAGAGATAGAAACCTTAGGGAATATTTAAAAAAAATGTGAAAAGTCTATGGAGTACCTATTGTCAATAGATGTACAGTTAGTTTGTTTGGCGGAGGACGAGGACGAGGACATCAGAAGGCGGTTCGGCGATGCTCCAAGATTTGCAGCAGTCTGGGACCAGAGCAACTAATGGTACCAACTGGGCAAATAAGCCTTTGTTTTGCGCTAGAGGAAGGTCGTAGAACGGGACTGAGATTACTGTTTATTCATTTATTCAGTTGTCTAATTACAGCATATTTGCGAGTTTAATGTGGAACAATATAAAAAACATAAAAAGTACAAACACAATTAAAATAAATGCATTTAAATAAATATCAATGCATTTAATGTAATCTTACTGACCTTATGAAGAGTTTCTACTAAGATACAAAAGAGCGCGGTTTGTAAAAGTGTGGTTAAGAAAAAAAACAAGTCAATGTGTTCTGGAAGAGAGGCGGAAGAGGAGGGAAAGTTTGGTCGGGGACAATCTGGGAATGGACATAAGGATGAGCGAATGCGTTAGAGTGAGTCTGCTTGGAAATTTTAAGAGTAAATTGGAGATGAGATCGGGACAGTCTATAGCAGAGTTTAAAATGCTATGTATCAATTTTTAATGGGATCGGAGAGTTAATTTTTTAATATTAGATATAGAGAGTGTAGGAAAAAAGTATCAGCCGGCATATTACAAAGATGAGGGACTCTGTACTTAACTATTTTAGTGAAACCAATTGTCACACTTTTTAGAGCCAAAATATCGGTTGGGGCTGAGATGGTCCAAATGGGGGAGCAATACATTATCATGGGTAGTTGAAAAATATGCACGTAATGCAATCAGATCGGCAATTACGTGGAAAAAAATAAGGTATGCAGCTGAAATATTCTTCTTTAGTACATGAAATTCTCATAGTGTGCAGGAAATAAATTTCGAAGAAAAAACATAGTACATTACTTTATGGATAACCCTCGTACTTAGGAGAGATGAAAAACTGAAAAATCTTTCCCTTCCGAAATCTTCGGTCGGATTATGCAGAAGGATATTCTGGCAAGGCTATTCTGTATTTGAAGGGTGATGGCGGAAGAGGAGTTTGGGGATATGAGTCCTCTAGGAGTGGTTAAACAGAGAGTTGCGAGAATATGGTTTTGTGCGGGAAGGGAATTCGGATGGGGAGTGTGGCAGGGGATGTGAGACCACGCGCCGAAAAGCCGTGAAGATGAATGGTTGAGAAGAAAGAGAGAAGAAGGGGTGTTAAAATAGAAGGTGGGGGATGAATGAGAAAGATATGACTGGGAGGGTGGAGCGAGGAAGTGATAGGATGAAGGGTTAGCCAATCGAGAAAAAAAAGGGTGCGATGGGGGAAGATGCGCAAAGCGTAAAAATATGGAGATGAAGGGAGAGGGGCGGAATGAATTGTACAATTGGTTGGATGGGAGCCGAGGGAGGAATACGGAATGAGATAAGACGGTAGTAAATGAGAACACGGGGAAGAAGGAGCAGCGGGGTGAGTGTGAAGGGATAAAAGAGGAGGTGTGAGGTGGATTGGATTCTCAAAAAGGTTATCGGAGCGAGGGGAGCTGGCGCAAGGGTCGTGTGTCAAATATTATTCACAAATCCCCTTCTCTCGGAGACGGACCCACAAAGGGGGAGAAAAAATGACGAAAAAGATTTCTTATTTGCTTTAGCAGCTACGTTTGGCGAAAGGTAAAGAAAAAAAAGCAAAGAAAAGATGACAAAGAGGGGGTGAATATGAAAAGATGATTTTAATTCATCATGCTCTCGTGTAATAACAATAAAAAGTGCAAATAATAAACTCCCATTTCCATTATAATCTTTCACAGGCAAATATAGGCAGGTGAGGAGGAAAAATGTGTACGAAATTTTAAGCCTGGATAGCTGATGCCAGGATGAGTCATAATTACTGATGATGATTAGATCGAAAACGCACCATTTTTAAACTGCAGAAACTTTGAGCTAACATAAGTGCTCCGAATGGCCTCGAGGCTGTTCTGTAACCGAATGCCTTCGATCCATCGCGATATCCTGCAGGCAAAGCATTGAAAGTCAAGAGGTTCCAGAGTATCCGACAACGGGGCAAACTCACGGTCAATCGGAGCGCTAGGCTCAAAGTATCTATAGTTAAAAAATAGTGCGTGTTTGACCTAAAAATTATTTGTAACTTTTTTTCTGCTGCCATCAGGTATACCTACGGAAAGTCGTAGGGTTGTCCCTTCCAACCCCATCCTCACCGCGGAGGCCCATGCGGACTCCTCGCGGCGGAGGCGCTTATTTATTTATTTTCCTTTCTTTCTAATCCTCTTCCGAGGATGACTAGGCGAATAAATTAAGTGGTATTAGGTTCTTGACAACTCTTTGTCTCGAAATGAGTCACTATATTGTTTTTATTTCTTGGGTAAATTATATTTTTGCAGTTGAGACTTAATTTGTTGAGAGTTTGCCGGATGTTGCCGGATACTCTGGACAACTCATGCTATTCCTGCAAGATATCACCATGTATCCAAGGCAATCGGTAATAGGGCAACCTCATGGCCAATCAAAGAGCTCAGTTCCAAGTTTCTGTAAGAAAAAAATGGTGCGTTTTCGGCCTAAACATCATCTGTAATTTTGGTTCCTACTGGCATAAGGTATTCACGTTTAAAATAAAAAACACATTTTTTCTTCACCCTGTATACGGGAAAGACAGAGATATCAAAGTAATAAAGAGCTTAGATTGACAAGTGTTAAATACAAAATTGGATAAAAGAAGGAACGCATGTTTTAGACCAATTCTCAAGAGATAGGGAAAGGAGGAGGTGCAATGCTGAATATTCGCAGAGAGATAAGAGAGGAAGTCAGGGGAAGATTTGATTTTGTAAGGATCATTTGACCAAGTGAGGTGGAAGAAGGCGTAAGGGCCTTACGTTCTCGTAATTCCTGAATGTTTCTATCCCTGGAGACGCGGGCATGATGGCCGAGAAAATTTTTGCAAAAGTTATATTTTTTTAGTAAGCAAGCAAGGGTAGCAAAGTAAGTAAGAAGATAGGTGATAAAGGAAAGGGCTAAGCGGAGCTACGAAAAAGGGGTGGCAGTAAATGTTCATTGGAGGGAATGTGGCGAGGAAGAGGAGGAGAGGGGGATTTTTAACCTTCCGTCGGGCGCAATGGATCTGACAGGCTCAACGGAAGTGTTTTTTTACTTTTCCGAGTCAATAGGTAGCGTGGACCCTTTGTACTCATAGTAGCTGCTTGTTTTGTCACGCTGTATGCAGGTTTTCGCTATTCGCATTTATGCTGACGGATCAGTGGCGGATTATTTGGCTTAATTATACAAAATAATGTTAATATAATGCGAAATAAAAGCATTATTGGATATTTAAGATAGCAAAATAAAAAACCCTAATCTTATAGAATTCACATGCAAAAATATACTACATATAATAAAACATAATAGCCTAAAGAGCAGATTAAATCGCACCTTACTGGATCGGTCCGAGGCAGGATGACGGTGTGTATAGGGGTAGGGGAGACCGGGGCACGTTGGCCCGATTTTTTTACATGTTTAAATATTTTTTATTTAGGCATAGTTAACTTTATGAAATTATTGCTAAATTATAGAACAGTCTTTCTAAATCTGGATGGTAATAAATAAACTTGAATATATCAGTTATAAATTTAAAAAATAAATAAATACTGGGCGTATGACAGGTGGGCCAATCTGCCCCTACATCGGGGCAAGTTGGCCCAGCGGCTGGGGCACGTTGGACCATGTATTTTTTGATAAGCTGAACAAGTATGATTTTAGGAAATCAAAATAAAACTAATAGTAATCAAGAAATATATTTCAGTTTATGTAACCATTTTACTAAAACAACGGGAAAGCTTTAAATTATTAGGATTTCTGGCTTGCTAATGCAAACCAGTTGACTTTTGTGACTGTCCAGATGCAAAGGATTAGCACAATTATTGCTCTTGTGAAATAGTACGCGGATTTCATTGTTCACACATGTCTAATGAGCACAACGCTTGCAATTCGTGCACTAAATACATTGTGCTCCAGGCTGACCGTCGAAAAAGGCACACTTTAGGCACAGTGAATCTTCATCTTCCTATATCGGACGCGCGTATTTTATTTTTTTTAGCTCCAGTTGGCATGCATTACATTGTGATACTATGTTACGTTCAAATAGATGTCTGTCTTCACCACTGCACTTATATTTTAGCAGCCTCTTTGAATTTAATTGAGTATTTGTGTCTAATCAGTTCAGACGCAACCCACCGCTCCCAAAGACGACTAATCGCAGACCCAGCGGAACCTCTGGAGTTGACTATTGATGCAAGCTAACCCTAAAATGTAACAGAAAATAATCCATGTAAGTGAGGAAAAAGTAATCCAGCTTTCGTGCTCAATTTAAATTGTAATCCAATTCTTCCTACTGAAGAGGTAATCAAATGCGTAAGTCCACTCGCCTTTTTTTCATTTTTCTCGGATAAACTGCTTAAGCACATTTGCTTAAACAGTGACATATATATGCTAACCAGAAAGATGTAAATCTAGCTTTGGGGAAGGAGGAACGTATGGCATGATAAAGTCAGGTAATATGACATGTAATGATAATGTCATGCTACGATAAATTCCCTAATAAACGTATGTGTTGGTCCAAAAAGGTAACAAAACTTAACAAAAGGTACTTCCCCACACTCTTATTGGCAAGGATGCATTGTAACCGATTTGTAACAATATTAAGTCATTTACACCTGAATGACAGCTCAATTGATGATGCAAATGACCGTCTATTCAAAATTAGGCCATTTTTGACGACGAAATGCATAGGACGGGGCATGTTGGCCAACGTGCCCCGTCGTCGCTGGGCCAACCTGCCCCATCGCCATGTTTAAAATAAATTCTATTCGTTACAAAACTCACTGAAACAATTTAGATTGTATGCCGCACAGAAGTTATCCTAAAACTATGAGATTTAATTATAGTACTCAACTATTAGGCCCAAATTGATCAAAACTTAAATAACACACATTTAACCTGGGAGTAGAATTTTACTGAAACACGCGCAAATACAATTAATCGCTATAACTTGTCAAAAACTGCTCCGCCAGTCATAATGGTGCTGTGGAGAAAGGGGAAGTGTGCTACCAACCTTCTGATAGATTCCTAGCACGATTCAGTGTCTATTGTATGAATTAACTCGACTGGGCCATCCTGCCCCTATGGCCAACGTGCCCCGGTCTCCCCTATATACAGAGCAAATAAGAAATAATTTGTGTGTTAGACTGCACCAAAAATGGTTCTTTAAAGTTTAAAGGTGTACCACTGAGCCGTGCTTAGAGTTAACTATGTTATTTTACACATGTTCCTGTTAGGCACATTGCGCCTGAACTCAACAATTCCAATATTGCGCCTGAAGAAAGGTTAAAAGGGCTCACTTTGAGCTCGCTGGAAAAGTCCTGCGGCCTTTAACTGGTTCTTAGAATTTTTGCTGAAATCTATGACGCTACATCGCATCTCCCTCCTTCGTTGAGTTTGTTAATAATGTAATAATAGTTTGATATTAATACAAGGAATTATTGTGGACCACAAACTTCTGTTCTTTGAACACATTTATGCGATCAAATCAAAAGCCATGTTACTCTTAGGACTTTTTTGCAAAAATTGTAAAATACAGTAACTTTAATCTCCACGTGACAGCTGCAAATGCAGTATAATCCCCTATATCCCTCCCCAGTCTCTCCCGTCTCCGACTTTAATCAGACATAAAATACATTTAAAAAAACTTCCACTTCTACAGTGCTGATATTATTTCCTCCTTCAATATCAGAGTACCTTCCACCAAGCCCGTTCTACCTCTTTACTCCACATGCCTACACCCAGGCTATCAGTAATAGGCGCTCTCTATTCTGCTGACTTTCTTTTCTGATAAATTCTCTCCCGGCTGATTTCTATCCGTTTTCTTTGTCAATTGAAAATATTAATCTCCTGCTATCAACAAATAAAATTCATAATTGACAATTAACTGGATGGATATTTGTTTTTTCGCTTTTTGTCCCGTCAACGCCCACGGGTGCCACATGGCGCCCAGTGCAGTGCCGAGCCGATACTTTTGCAATGCATATAATATGTGAATTTTAGCGTACATTTCGGAGCACATACTTAATAGAAGGTTTCCTCTATTATTCAGTCAGTTTGAATTGTGCTCATTGTGTTGAGCTCATATGTATCATATTTTATAAAAATGAACTATGTGTGGTTTAAAAAAAGACTTTGGGCGTGACGGGTTAATTTAAAATTGTGATTAATAATTAATTAAATTAATTTTTAGTTGTTATAAGTGCACTTTATATTGGCAGTCTTGCTGTATGTGCATTAAATCAAAATAAAAATGTTCTGTATATGGTCTACCTATCCACGCGGGATTGGAACCCGCGAGCTTCGGTTTGTCAGGCGAGAACTCTACCTCGCCGCGGCCGAGTCCGAAAATGAGAGGAGATAGACAGAGAGAGGAGATGAGGAAGGGTAGTGAATAGAAGCTCTACCCTCCACTTCAACCCTGTAGAAAGTTTAACTCCGCTCTCGCTCACATTTTTTCGCCAACACTCTCTTTACGGGACCCTGGTGACACTGGACGCACGAACCCTTTCCCTTCCCATCCTACCACCACCCACTCCTGACCCCTGAAATAGTAACGCAAGTTTTTTCATGAACCCGGCCGTGTGCACACGAAGGCCCTCAGTGGGGTGAGGAGGAAGGGGGTGGGTAAAGGGTGGTCGGTTTGGCCCCAAGAGTGCAGTTGACCAACGTATGGTGACCCCTAAGAAAAATACACTTTCGCTCTTCGAAGGTCTTCGGGAGGAAACACTTTCTCCATGTTGCATGATGTCGAGCCCTAGTGTCAGCACTTAGAAGCAAGCTTCACGGCTTGAAATATAGGTGACAACGTAAACGTAATGTGAGTACAACATATCTCATTCACTAGATATAATAATTTCCCATTCAACTGTTAAACTGCTAAAGGAGGGCGTCTCGATAGATTCCATCAATAGCTAGAAATCCAGTGGCTTGCATCAGACCAGATGGAAAAAACGGCTGGTAATTTTCAAAAACAAACGGTTTGCGGTTCTGCAGTGAATTATCACCTAAGCTATTGATGACTAAACGTATTTTTGAAATATAATTTAAAATATTCTCCCATTAACCTTTCCCTTCCATTTTCAAAAACAGTCAAACATACCGGCACCCTGAGTTCCGAAGTACTATAATGCACTCGAATGCATGAAGCGCAGGTTGATCTTCGGATGTTATCCGCGTGTCTCGAGTATTTCAAGTTTAACGCGCACACATTATATCACGCGCAGGACATCCACAAAATCTTGACTACTGAAATTCATATTCTCGTGAGCATAAAATTTCGCAAATAATATTAAATAATTATTATGATATTGATATTATACACATTATATTATAATTTTACTAGTGATGGGTCGGTTCGATTCCTCGATTCTTCGATTCCTCGATTCTCGACCAAGAACCGGAATCGAAAACGAGTACTTGCCAAGGTGAAAAATCGATTCCGATTCCAGTAGTACTTCAAACAACAAAATATACGACCACGTTTCCAACAGTCATTTGAATTTTCGCACCACGTAATCGTAATGACAAAACACATCTTCTAGGGATGTGCGAGTACTCGAAAATTCAAGTCGATCGAGTAGTTGGTACTCGACTCGAGCGTTTCGAGTAGCATTACGAATGTGCGGTTACAGAGCTTTCGAGGCTAGTAGATCTGCCGACAGGAAGCGCTATCATGAAACTCATGTAATAATGCAGTTTTTAAAGCCAATAAGTCATTCTAATGCCTTGGCCAGGTAGTTTCAGCTTGCCGAATACCCTATAGTTGTCGACGTGGGCGCCGAATACCTTAACGCCAGCCGCGGCGGTCGATCGTCTTCCTACCCGGCGCACACTGGTCCGAAATCGGAAAAAGCTGGAATAAAGTTCAAAATTACCTATTTGGGGATAGAGACTTGAAACTTAGCGTAAATAATCATAAATCATTACAAGATATAGATTTATATGCCATTTTACATATATACGAACCTTTAGTGAGATACAGAGGCCTGAGCATGACCAATTTTTCGATGCCACGCGAGATATCGTTTTTCCTCAAAAAATCTTTGAATTTATCCAAGTGGTTTTGCGTTGGTATGAGTTTTATGGAATAAAAAACGCAATATTCCTTTGATCTGGTGCTTTGCCTATACTTTCAATGACTTTTGAAGATTTTGGCTCTCATCTGTCTAGTTTTACGACGCAAAATGGCCGACTCGTTTTTCACGTGTAATTTGACATAAAGTAGACAATATCTTTCGTTTACGAAAAATATAACTGGGAAAATTTGAGCCACAATATAAAGTGGAGATTTCTAAAGAGTACTAATTAGAAATCTAGGAAAAAAAGTCTGAAACGAAGGAAATAAGAGCGATTTTTCAATCGTGCGTCAAGGCTCAGCTACACGCCGCGGAACTCTAAGGCTCGGTAATTGAGGGCGATTTTTCAGGTTTCTTTTAAACATTAGTCTTGAAAATCGTCATTTAAAGCATGTATAATCGTCTTCATTGACTTAAAACACTAAACTGAGGATGTTAAAAAGGATTATATATAGATCGACTAGACCATTTAGCGCTTTACTCTAGTGAAAATACTAAGGATTGGATATTTTTCGAAACTATCCCACGCATAAGAAATATGCCTCGGGAATTGAAGTAAAGTGAAGAGATTAAGTCAGCATGCTTAAGAGAGAGAAAAATGAACTGTTTCCGTGAAAGGTAACAACGGATACCCTTTTTCCCTTTCCACCTTCGCCGAGGTGAGTCGCGCGGAAGGGGGAGTTTTCACACCACAAGGCTCTTGTAGCCTTTTTTAATTCTGCGTCCGTCCGATGTGACATTCATTTGTAGCGTTTAGTTTCTTTCTTGAACTTAAAAAAAGCAAGAGATTTTAAGGTTGATTAAATGACGTGAGAAGTATAGAATTTTTTTGGCTCTACAAAATTAAAGTTTAGTTCTATAGTTTGTTCGCTTCGTCCACTTGAATTCCATGAAGATTCAAGGTCCAAATAAATCGTTGATATTATTTTTAATAAAAATTCCAGTCTCCAAAATCTTGCAATTTTGGTAGGAAAGTACTTGCCCAGTCACACAAGTGTGTAACAAAAGCCAATTTTCTGCAGGCAGTAATACTGTAACATGAAGATGTCAAAACCTGCTGGCTGAGCATGTAGAATAATTGGTTTTTCTACTTGAGAATTTGAAAGGGCCAAATATTACATGATTCATATATGTAGTATGTAATCTTTATTACATCTATGGAAATTTCTGTACTCAGGGCTCTCCCTTGTAGTTTGGATACATATATATGGTCGACATATTATGAGTGCCAATGTTTTAAAGTAATACCTATCATGTAACACCATTTTTCAGGTATTTTCTGTTTTGAAATTTAGCTATTGTATTTTAATTACATAGGTAGTGATGATATGAAAGATGCTTTTGTCAACTGACTCTTTTACAGAGTAATATTTTTTAAAGTGGTTTTCTTGTTTCCTGGAACTAAGTCATATTTTTCTTGGAGCCTATGGCATCAGAATCGATGGAATCGGTATCGGTAGAATCGGAATCGAAATGTCAGAATCGGAATCGGGATCGGAATCGATAAAATTTTGGAATCGACCCATCACTAAATTTTACATAAACCATTTAGGTACTATTTCAGTATCCAAAATTATTTTTAATAAAGAACCTCCCGTGTGATAATAATGCAGAATGCAAACTAGTTCACATAATTTACTACACACATCGTGTAACTTCAAAGGAATTTCGTAAAAAAAACTTGTTTGACGCGCACCTCATATAGGATTGAGTTACGAGACTGCTGTGAGTTCAGAGACCTAAGTAGGAGGGACAACATCAGATACTTTCAAATCCAGATTCTCGAATCCACGGGGAAGAAAACTCTGTGAAGGATTGATGACAAGAAGTTATTGGACAGAGGCGCTCTGATATCAATCATTAGGGAAGGAAATATCAAGGTAATCCGAATGGAATGAACATATGAATAGAATAGAGGAAAAGAGAATAATGAAAAAGGCAAGAGAACATTACCTGCTGAGGGAAAAAAGGGTTAATCGAACAAGGATAAGTCTGAAGGATTACTTGGATGTGGACTTAAGGTAATACTCTAGGAAGGTTCATTTACTGCCCGCTAAAATAAAAAAAAATTAAATCACCAAATAAAATGTTAAGACATGCCAAAGGCCGTCTTTCCCTACAAGAAATAATTGAGCATTCACTTTGATGTTATATCTTAAAACACTCATGTATTATTTTCTGCATTGTTATTTACTTTTATTTGCATAAATTTTTCTCATTTGATGGTGGCTCAATTCTGGTCCTATAACCTTGGAGACCACCTAAAGGTCCTTTCTCTGTTATCTTGCTTTCAGGTGTGAAATCAAAATGTAGGCGTAAATAATTAGCATTATGATAATAGGCATAAATAATAATAGTCACAAATACACTCAAATATGAAAAATATACGGTCTTGGTTGTTAACAATGCAAAGTATGGAGGATATTTTTCTTTGATGTAATACTATGTAATACATGTACGTACCTACTTCAATTCAAATGCTGTGCCTAAAATGTTTCTATCTTATCATGACCTTTTGTAAATGATGGAAGCCATAAAACAGGTTCTCCTTAATGGCTACCTAAAGTTACTCCTTCGTATGCAATCAATTCTATTCTGCACTTTTATATTTTTGGAGTAGTAAAAAACAATTTATTATTATTAATATTATTATAAATTGTGAATATTATTATTATTATATGCTGAAGAGAGCGTGCACTATCCTATGGAAAACTTGAGTGAGGTCTCCCCATGTTCCACTGTGACGAAATGGGGAAGGGGAAATGAAGCGAGTCGTAGCCAAGAAAGAAAAAGGGAGGAAGAGGCAGAGAGAGCGGTCGTTGAGGGAGTATGTTCCATGAGAATTGTCCCAGCGTGTTTCCTGCGCAGCCCATGAATATTCAAAGAGGAGGTGCTTACTTTATTCCAGGTACTATCCCATAAAATGAGGAGGTAGGTTTATGAGAAGGTCGTTTCAGTAACGTACCTAAATTGTAGTACCTGCGTTTTTCAAAATTTTCCTATGCGGATAAAATATATTTTGCGGCAATTTTCCTAATTGAGGCAATGTATCAGGGTATTTTTTAGGCTGCCTCGACTGTGCCTATGAGATATCAGTAGTTTATGACAGCACGAAGAATGGAATGACTACATTAAAATTTCACGTTAT
Organism: Ischnura elegans; assembly: GCF_921293095.1. Classification (NCBI taxonomy): domain Eukaryota; kingdom Metazoa; phylum Arthropoda; class Insecta; order Odonata; family Coenagrionidae; genus Ischnura; species Ischnura elegans. Next base: position 50,116,857 of record NC_060254.1, on the reverse strand, counting down.
AAACAGCCTGCATGTTGATTAAAGTATAGTTCATTCTTCTCATAGGGTCTGCAGATCGATAAGAATTGTGTACATCTTGCATTACTCTAGCGATCGCGATTCCCGGCTATACTGGGTCACTCTCCCATAATCGTACAAAATTATGCCCATGGTCTGCCATTGAAAAACCAAAGCTGTTAAATCAAGACTAAAAGATATATTACTTAATGTACCCTTGTACTAATTTTAGTGACAAATTAGTGAAGGAAAAAATTATATTTCCCAAATTTAATGCCCACAGACTATGATTCGTAATGCCCGTGGGCAGTCCCAAAGAGATTTTCAAAGATGTGTTTGTTGTATAACCAACCTTTACTAAATACCCTAATATAAAACGTCATTCATCATCATAAAACGTCAAAATCTATCATTTAACGAGTTAAAAAATATAAACATTCCAAAATAGTCTTTTTGGGTTGCTTTTATATCATAATATTTGCTAAAAAACAAAAAAATTGTCCTACCAAAAAAAAAGCGATGTCCTTGGAGGCACGGGAAAAGGGGATAATTATTCGTAGGAGATAGTGGCAGACCTGAAAAACCGGTGTAGAGAAGGAGATTCATTGATTTTGTACTTGGTTTAGTGGATGTTTAACTCTGGAAAAATAATTTTCGATCAGATTTTTTAGAGAGCCAAGATCACGAGTCATGTTCTTGGACGAGAAAAATTAGTAAAAGTAAAATCTTTTACCAACTAAAATTGAGATGCCTTTAATAGCTATAAGATGCAAGTTCATTGTTGTAAGGACATTGTCCTAACTTATTGTCAGGCCCAGCTATCACTTCTTGTCAAGTACAAGACGCTTCCATCGCTAAGCATACTCGTTAAGAGTATTTAAGATGCTATTTTGAGGAGAGAGCTCGAAGAATGAAATTGACATCAAGGGAGAGGCAAGTTGAGTAAGATTCACGCAAGTATATACGATGAGGATACGCTCTGAGAGGGACGAAGCGAGTGGGTGTTAAGCATCTCAGCAGGATGGAGATGCGGGGAGTCTCAAGTTGAAAGTTAAGACGGATGCGAGGGCGGGTGGTGGAATAGCACACCATGGACCTCCTTCACTTTCATTTCACTCTCTGCCCGCCATTAAGAGGCCTGCTAATGCGTTCTCGCCTTTTCTCTTTCCGACTGAAACCGCCACGCTACCATGAATTCTCAAACTCGCGAGCACCCCTCCAACATCCAGAGCAAATGTTACTTGCAGTAGATAAAGCTAAAACGAGAACTCGCCAGTAATTTAAAGTAAAATTATTAATTCATATCTGTAGGAGCCCTCTCACACTGCAAGCCAAGTTGGAATATATCATACAGTTCACGTTTCTGACTTTATTTTAGGTTCTTAATGGGAAACTTCAACATGAAACTACGGGAGATGATTTGAAAATATTATCACTTTGATGCCAAAATGTTGCATGAGAAATATATGTCAACTAAAGTCGTTCCGGAAGAAGTTTTACATTTAAATGAATATATAAATGAATAAGCAACTATAAAGAAAAAAAACTTCCATTTCAAGTACCAAGAATATTACAAAACAGGATTCGCTGGTCCGCATCTAGATGCGTTTTTATTCACCGCATATTTGAAAGACCAGACATTTTTGAAGATTTCCAATAAAAATTTGGAATGTATTCATACCGACAGTGAAAGTATATCGATGCTATTGAGGCTGGGTCTGATGATACTTTAACTGCACTGTGTGTAATAAAATAAGTATTTAACAGTGAAAACAAGTTACTTTTTACGAATTAATGTAGGGGGATGTCGAGGTCACTTTTTGAATGAAACAAGTGAGCAAACCGCGTACTCCCAGGCGCTTTGCAGGCTGGGTATATTTCTCGACCCTTGGGATTGATTCTACTTGAGCATGACGCATGAAAAGACAGACGTATGAGACGAAGGTGCATGCTTCGCTTAATGACGAGGACAGAACGTGCTTGGGACCGATGGCGAGAGAATCATAGCAGGAGGAATTGTCTAAGCGTCTGCGGTCACCTGGGATCCAAATCCGTAACGATCTCAGAGAGAGAGAGATCGGGATGTGAAGTTTAAGTGCGAGGAAAGGGGAAGAATTAAGGGTCTATGTGCCCGTCCCAACGTGCTGTAAGGGCCACGAGTTACTGAGACACAGGCGTTGAAGGGAATGTGTATGTGAGGACAGGATTTCCCACTGGAAAGAGGGGAAGGGACTGTGATATAGGTAGGGTTCATTTTAGGACGGAGAAGGCGAAGGAAAAAAATTGCAGGAGTGTGTGATGTGGGTAAGAAGGGGTGGAAGGAGCAGGCGTCACGTCCCGCAACCGCTAGAGCGGCGCTGGTGTGTAGGAGGCCGACCGCAGGCCCAGTCCCTCCTCCGCCAAACTCTCGCCTCTTCTCGACTTGGACGTACTATCTTCCCACCCACGTTCTCTCTTCGCCTTTGGCTATGCTTTTCGCCACCCTCAACAAACCACAGACCTGGCCAGCAGACATCAAGACCTTTCATCACCCATACCCTTAAAACCCAGGTCTCCGCCCGTCACACGAGGCGGTATCGGTAATGATCCGTAAGATTGTTGCCGGGTGTTATCTACTTCCATAGATACGGATCGGACCCTGATGGATCAGGAGTGCGGTAATAAAGATGAGAAGGCAAAATGATAAGTCGAGGAGAAGAAATTTTTCTTATATGCGGGGTAAGGGAGAAAAAAAACTATTAAATATTCATTGAAAAGGCGAAAGAGTCATATGATAATTTATATATTAACCTTAATATTAATAATAATTATGTTTTTCGATAAGACACAGTCAGGCAGCTTGAAATACATAATGATATTGTCTGATTTTTTAAAGAATGACACCTGCTCTTTTCTCAAAATCTTTTTTTTTAAATTGTATTCCCATGCAACCGAAAACAGACCTTTTTAGCCTTTTACATCGATATTTTCAACAAATTAACGATAAAAAAACACGAACAAGGCGAAACTCGAACCCACTACCCCTCGTTTGGCAGGCGAGGACTTTACCCCGCCGACACTGAAACCAGCTATAGTAAATGATGAAGGGAAAAAGTCATATTTATCATCATTAGGACTCATAAATGGCGGAAATATTCTTTCTCTGCCAACAGAAATTCAATTGAGGGCCCAAAAAATCACTCCTCGAAATTAAAACGCCTCGTTCTTAGCATTAAAAATTTGTTTTCCCCATCGCAGCCACCAATAAAGGCCTAAAGCGCAGTGACACTCGAGGGGAAATAGGAATGGCTCCTCAGTGAGAACGGTAATTACATCTGGACTGCAATTCATGGAATGAGTTGAATTGCTGTGAGAAAGAGGAGGGAGGGAGTTATATGGGGGGATCGTTTGGGGAATTTAAAGGGGTAGGGCAGGGACTGGGATATGGCGTATATTAAACAGGCAATGATAGAATTAGGGATTAAATCTATTTAATCAGCGTGGGGGATCTAATCCTTCCTTCAGTATAAAGCAGTGGTGTCATAGTGCCCGAACGCTGTTCCGGCACTGGTTAGCAAAAGATTCAGTAGTGAAATGATAATTCTATCAATTTTGCTGCCTCAAAGTTTCTAATACATTTGCAATCAAAAAAATATTGTAATGAAATGTAAATAATAATTAGTAATAAAAAAGCACACAAAGTAATATTTCACTTCGAAAAACAGTTAAGGAAATAACGTTCCTGCACTGCTAATTTTGGCACGACGTCACTGGTATAGAGTATAGGGTGAAAGTGAGAGTGTAGTGGGTGACGGGATAAATAACACATAATAATAATACTTGGATAATGGGGATTAATTGTTACTATTCTTTTTGATGACATGAAGAAACAATGAGAGTAACGTGATGATGGACAGCAATTATGATTGACGACGCGAAACACACCAAAAAGGGAGATTTGCGATCACAATAGTGGCTCTCGATTACAAGCGTCGTCGCTCTCGATACCTCCCCTAAGTACTTATTAATTGTGCTGTGTACAAGTGTGTGCAATTTCATTAGTGGAGTAATCTTAGCTCGTATCGCCGCCGATTTCTTCGGGAGCAATAGCCCTGGGAAATCGTGTCTAAAATTTTAATTAATATGATTTGAGAAGGAATAGTACGGCCGTAGCTTTCAATTTTCTTCATGAGTACTTCTCCTGGAAAATTGTATTAGCACATTGCTTTCATTTGATTCGTTGAATTAAATAGTGAAAGTTACATTATACTTCTTTACCTTACGAAGAAGTCCTTTTTCGGAGTATTTGACCGCATGAGGAGGGAGGAAAAGTGAGTAATTCAAATGGAGTAATATTGAAAGAGACTTTTTTTCACTCTTTAGGAAATACAGAAAATAAAAGGGAGCAAGAGCGGCGGAAAGCCACGTATATACGAAAGCGGATATTGCAAAAAAAAAACAATTTAAAACCTCACGTTTTATTTTAACTTAAAATGAATTAAATAAACCACCTGTTTTGGTTCAAGGTCCCTTATTAACATTTTATAGATACAGGGCGTGGAGCGCATTCGCTTTAGAATTGACACAATGGTGATATAAATCCATCATAATATATTTTAGATTGTAGCTGTAGTACTGCTTTCTTCTATTTTTATAATGATGCCTTCTTTAGGATACAGATCCTTCATCAGAATTTCATTCCAAGTAATTTCAATATCTCTTGAGAGAAATCACTACTAACGCTGTGAACGGCCAAAAATAGAATATAAATACCTCCAAACTTTTGAGGCTAAGCTCAATATATTATTATTTTGCAACCAAATAAACGTGCATGATTTATAACAAAAAGTTGAATTGCATGCCTGAGAGAGAAAGTACAAAACATTCCCATGGTTTACAACCGGGTATTTATGATATATTTTTCATGTGATCTATCAGATATACCAAAAGACATAGTTAACAGTTCTAGCGATCACGCAAACATATATTTAAGGTTACCAGGGAAAAGGCCTTATTAAGCTTATGTATCCTTAACCTAAATTGAATTAGTAGGTAACTTCCTCCGGACCTAATTTGACATGCTAATTTCATTGAAATATAGAAGGCTCTCCTAATTTTTATGCATCCATTTCTCACTTATAAATTGTAAATCGTGCTGAGGAATTCCGAAAACTGACAACCATGAAGAAACGAAAACATTCATCAAATGTTCTTCAATTACTTGATGCCATGCATGATATGATATTGAACGAATACTTTGTCATTTTTTAAATAAATCTACTTTATGAATCTTTCAAGCTTCCATGTTTCTGCCACCCAAATACTAAAGAACGAGGAGTAGTGGCGTGGATCGTTGTCGGATATAACATCTATTGATCTACTTTCCATCCACTTGATGGAGAATTATATTTCGGTGAGGATAGGTGGCTGTATTGCAGGGATGGACGAGGGACGAAAATGACAAAGTTTATGAAATTTTACGAGGCGATGTTATATCGAGATGAATGGGACATTTTTCTTCCATTATCCCACTCCCTGCATCAAGAGAAACAGGGATGACTGACTACAGCCATCGTAGTTGATGCATATTTATTTATTTTATTATATTCCCAAACCACCGAATACCGCTAATATGGACCATTTTATATCGGGATATTCAACAAATTTAACAATTGCTCCTATACAAACAACCATGCCGTAATGAAGGGAAACCTACCCAGGTGGGAATCGAACGCACGACCTCTTATTTGGCTGGCTAGGACTCCACCCCGCGGCCACCGAGGCCGGCACCGGGAGTCGAACCTAGGAACCACGCATCAATTGACACTGGAGGAGCTCCACTGACCACTCAGCCACCGCGGTAATAAAGCAATAAACGTATCATTAGATGATTGGAAATGAGCAAAAAAGCATTCGCTAAAGGGGTCTAAATATGGTGTAATGTGAAATATACAGATCTTAAGATATAAAATGCAATAAAAATGCATTTATTTATGGCAACGTATCTGATTTTATAAATTTTCCCTATCAAACGAATTTTATTCGCTGGTTAACAATTATTTTCAAATGAATTAAAGAGGTACCTATGAGTTAACTTAGCTCGGAGAGACAAAAACTCTCACTTCCAACAATTAGCATTTAATTAATATACTATCAGCAAGTTGTGTCCAGGTAAATATATTGTCTGATAATACGCACTTTCGTAAAAGCCTTGGGCGCAAGCATGAAAGCATCAAAAATTTAATAATTTATCATCTTACAAATTTTGGTCTCATATTAAAATGTAAACTAATTCCATGAAAATCTGTTTCACTAATAACAGCTGGGTAAATGTATTTTAAATTACCCAATACGCTTGTCGGGAGGATCAATGGACTGAAAAATATGCGGCGTCAAAATTCACTTGATTACTTAAACCTAAATTATTCCGAAATAAACCAAATCATTCATTCTGAATATTCAATCAGAATGAACGATTTGGTACAGAAATTTTCATTTTCCTGTCTTTAATTTTTGATCGTTCTTAATTTCATAAATTTAGTCAAATTCGTCCATTCAAAAAGAATATATGTTCTATTTTATACACTTTCCAGGGGGCGTACATTTCTAATACCTTAGGTTTCCTGGAAGAGCCTTTATTACGTTATTTTATGCTAAATCTAAAATGAATTATGGCTAACTTCCTCCAGACCTTATTTTGAATTGTTATTTTCATTGAAATGGGGAACCCTCTCTTACTTTTTCTACATTAATTTGACGGACAAGATATCGTGCAGAGGAGGAACAATTCGGTTCCGAAATATGACATCCCACATGACCGCGATCGCGAAGGCATTTCTAAGTATTTGATACGAAAAATTGCTTTTCAATTGTTTTTTGACTCATCCCACCCAAGAATAATGAAAAAAATGTTTCCCGTAGAGGAAATGATCGTAATATCCGTAATCGAAATCACATTTCCTTGAAGTCCAAGTCATTCCATCATTAAAATCTCTTTGCTGGTGAAATTCCCTTCCTTTATGAGTTACATTCTCTTTTTCAACGGCATCAAAGTAAGGGACTTCCTCTCAATATTGAGACTTTTTTCTCTCCGATGCAGAGGCGTGATTATGCGGCAATGCAAATTCGCGCCAATTCAGGGCTATTAAACTCCTGGGTGGAAAGGCTTGTGTCTGTGGCTGCACATAACTTTGAATGCGTGGCTATAGAAGGAACATAAAAATCTCAATGTTACGCTATGCAATCAAGAAATATTTATGCAAATTAAAGTGAATAATATCAAACAGATCGCAAACTTAATTATGATATTACGGATATAGGCGTTCATTACCAAGAATACTGCGTCCACTTTTCGTGCATGTGTTAATCTCCTGCAGAGAGGAAATTAAATGTTGTATTCTCTAATAAATATTAACTTTTCAATCAACACCGATAAAATATATTTTAATTACCGTGCATTAATCCTTTCAAACTGAATGCGTTTTATTGGGAAACGCTTTTCTGAGTACAGATAATCTTCGATTTCTCTACGATATTACACATTAGAAGAAAAGTGAATTAAAACTAATAACATAAACAAGGAAAGACACTACGTGCAGTATAAAATATTATGAAATGCCGAGAGCAATAAACGACCGTGAAAATAGAAAATTATACCGTTAAACACAGTGAATACTCTCCCGTCACACCTCTCTTCTATATGCTTAATATTTTATTTCTATTCGTTATAGAATAAAAAAAATAGGCAAAGAATACAAACAGTAACCCAGACGCTCTATTGATTCCGGAAAAGAAAGGAAAAGAAATGATGACATCCCATTACCGCCAAAAAGTTAAAGAAAAATAAATTCACTTCCCAACTTGTGGAGCATGAAAGTTTTGCAATTTCTCTTCCGTCTCCCAACACTTCGCTTACTCTCGGTAGCGCAGTCTTTCCTGCCGCAATAACTCTCCCCTGGCTGCAAAAAGGGACGAGGGCAAGGCGTATGCAACACTCAAAATCGGGTACAGAGGTGGATGGAAGGGGTTGGGCTCCTCGCCTCTTAGCAGCCCAACTCCTACCGCAAACACTGAATTCTGAATTCACCCCCACCTGCCAGGTCTCAGTGAAAAATAAAAGAATCTATGCTGCATCTCTAGGTTACATTGTAGATGCATATTCCAGGATGATGTGTTGGAAATTCCTCTGAGAAATATGATACCAATACTTAGAATAATTTCTCGGGAAGCGAAAGAACATGGGGCTACCAATGTACGATGGAATTTAAAATTACAGCATATTATAAAGTTTAAATACAAATATACTTTTAGATTCATATGCTGGTGACTTAATGGAGAAAAAATCACTAAGCCCAAATACTAGCCCGTTATAGTGATAAATAAAGCATTCAAGGTTACATTGTCGAAGTTTAAAGTTTATGTAAAGAATTTTATGGTTTCACGATGGGTGAGAATGATCAATAAATATTGAGAGTATGCAAAATATCTGCCTGGGGTGGCACGAGCTCACTCATGTGGCCTTATCTCGGGAACCGTAAGTCACAATTGAAAAATATTTTGGGTGAAGCACGTCATACGTCCAATGTATCGTTGATTACCATAGAAAATTAGTTGAAAAATACCATCGCTTTCTTATCGCCATTCACATCCGAAAAACAGCCAAAAATACCAAAAATTCTCAACTTGAGTGCGATGTCTTTCCGTTATCTAATTGCAATAATAATTTACAGGATATTTTTTTACACCAGTTGGCATAAAATAGATATTGCATGGCTTGATTGGCATAACTAAATATTGCATGGAATTGTAAATAATGAGTCATGCATGTATATTTTTTCTCTGTTTTTTTTTGCGTTGCTATGGCAATAACCCATCTTAAATATAAGTCAACGTTAGGTTCTATTTCCACCCGGGTAGAGTGCCCCAATACAGCAATTAAAAAGCCTCTGAAAATTTTTCTCTCCACTCATTTTACCCTTTCCCATACTACCAAGAAGAGTTCTTCGAAGGATGCACCAAACGAAAGGTGAAGAGGGCGGGGGGTGCAAAGAGAGCGGTGAACCCCGCGAACTTTTCGACGAATGCAATTAGAACTTTTAAGAGAGCTGCACTCACTACTCAGCCCTTCTCCTTTCCATGCACATACTCGACTAGAGGGGCCCCGCTGCCAGCGGAGAAATGCGGCCCACCGAAGTACCGACTGCGATGCACCCTCCAACTGCAACGCACTCACAAGGCTTTTGAAAAATATGACCACCCAGCCACCTAAAAGAGCCACTTAGTCTTTCCTTTTCTCGGCTCTGATTGAACTTTTTCGATAGAGTTCATGCATACTTTTCCAGAGATTTAGGCATATCTTAAAATGTCCTCAGATTTTTGCACAAAAAACGTTTGATATACTATTTAGAGTATCTTACGGGTAGTTTGCGGGGATATTTACCACCACCATATTTATTTCCAGACTTCGGAGGATATAAAAAATTGATTTTGATGCTGAAAATGATTTGAGAATTTCCTTCGTATAACTTGATAACTGATTGATTATAAATTCGTGGATCTCTCCATACTCCGAGTTTTCGCCGCGTTGGTTGTCAGAGGTTGACTACAGTTTTGCCGAGTTTTCACCAAGGCGTCTTCAGGTCAAAGTGACGCTTAAGGTCCGCTGTCCTGGTCAAGAAAGCTACGAAGGACTACGAGGCAACTAGTTTTAAAATCGTACAACGCAAGTCTGCTTATTGTTTTTCGTGTCAGCATGAATCTCATCCTCTCTTAGGGTGTAATCTGCTGGCGCAGTACACACATGAACACATTCAAGTGTACACTCGTTTTGCAAAAAAATATAATTCGGGTAATATTGTCAAAAATTCTCATGAATACTCATTTCCGATGTTTGTGACCCTAAAATTGATGCCACTAAGGCATTTGTATTTATTCATGGTCCTAAAATTGTTTTATGTCACAAGTGGCAATATCCCGAGTGTATGTGATACATACAAATATAATTTAAGTAGTGATTCATGTGTAGTAACAAACATACCAAGGTTAACACTATATAAACCTTGTTTACATGGGGCCGAAGTTATTTCATTTACTGCCCGCTAAAATTACGAAAATGAAATCCTCTAATATAATATTAAAACTTGCCAAAGACTGGCTTTTCTCACCAGACATAATTGAACATTTATTTTGATATTATTTCTTTAAATCACTCGTGCATTATTTACTGAATAATTATTTTCTTTTATTTGCATACATTTATCAGAATCCTCTAAAGTGGACACGATACTGATTAGGTAAAAATATATATTTATCACATTTTTACCTGGCTCTAAGCTTTAGTGGTTCAACAGTTTATTAGCGATTTGAGTGGCTTCGGAACTTCAATGAGAGCACGCTCAGTAAGAAGAGGAAAGAAAAAGAAGAATTATTAATTCTATGACAAGGGCTTGAGTGTACAATTCAAAATAACACTTTGTCAATAAAAATGAAAGCTGATACTGAAAATTTGTGCACGTAGAGAAGTAGTGCACTGCTCCTCAGTATTTTTTTATACTGAGGAGCAGTGCATATCGCGGCGGCGCCTCTTTCCTTTTTCCCTTCCTCTCCTCCTCCTCCCCGGGTGATCGGGCGTATAAGCTACGGCTTGATTCCCGGTCCCAGTGCGTTGTACCCTCGAAGGGCTCCCCCGAGCCCTCACACGTTGCTCCTCAGTATTACCACGCCAATAATGTAATAGCATTTAAGTTCTTGCAATAGTTCCCTCCTTTCTTCTGGTGAGTGTCAAAGAACGGAGTACACTACCAAGGAAATAGCACGATCTGCTGACTTAGACCTTAATTGAGCAACAATGAATAATATCCGATCATGCACAGTGAGCAACTTAATTTAGAAATGAATATATTCGTATTTAAGGATACATGGGATTGTGAATATTGACTCACATATGTATTTTAGCTTTGATTAATGTAAAGACATTGCTATGACACTTTAAATATAATTCAACGATAGATTTTATTTCCACCCGGGTAGAGAAACTTCATTTCTTCATTCATTTCCCGAGCCATTATTCTTCTTCTTGACCCATGCGCTCTGGAAATCACAAATTACAGCGCCACGCTGCATGCGATATGTGGGAGGAGCTTCGGTGGAACTGTTTGATGGAATGGATGGGTGGAAACTCAGCATTTCTCTCGGCCTTGGAAGCGATAAACGGGGAAGTGTACGCAAGGGGTTCCTCAAAGAATGGCCCCCCGCGGCCCTTGGAAACCAAGAATGCTCTCCGAAATAATAAAAGAGAAATAAGATGCGAGAGGATGGATTTCCGATGCGATTCTGGCGAGAACGGGAATAGCGATCGTTTTTCAGAAAGGAAAAGAGCAAAGGGAGATCGATTTATTCAGAAGAGACCCCACGAAGAGGAAGCAGCCGAGGGCTATTGATTCTTTATATTAGATATCATAGAAAAAAAAGGAATGGTATAAAAATTAGAGAATGAGAAAATTCATGACAAAATTCATAAATTTGGACACCTAAGAGGAAAGGGAGAGAAACAAGGGTAACCAAACCAAATTTCCTGGAATATTCTTAAGAAAAGAAGGCCTGGTAAGATATTGAGGTTCATATGCGATGGGAGAGTTGTTGCAATAATGGAAAACAAATTATGCTCCCTCATCAACCTAGGGTTTTGGAATATATGAGTATTAACTTGTAATTATTCAATATTTTTAAACTCTAAAAATACTGAGAGTCAATGGAATCGAGCCGTAAAACACGATATCCCTTCCTTATTCTTGAAAATTTTGATTGCACACCTGTTGTAGATTCTTGTGAAGGAATTCCTTGAAATATTCAATATGCCTTTTCCCCATATGCCATACATTTTGAACAGTATCTCCAAGGAAGTTGCAATGGACCACAAAATTAACTTAGAATGCAAAGTGCTCATTAGGAGGACTATCATGTATATTACGTACTAAAAGATAGCGTAAATATTTAAGTTTATCATTTCAAGACAGAATTATTTTCGGTGGAGATACCGCATTTAATTTTCAGTCAGGCAAGTACTGAATGTCCTGTGTAGTTATTAGTATTAACTTTATAAAGAAATAGTCAACTACATTTTTTTCTGCTCATAATAAAAAAGCATGACGATACCCCAGCACTAAACTCAAGCTAAAATAGAACATACTTCAATACCGTGAGTCAGTGAACTTCATTTAGGGCGAAACCAATATAAATAGTTAACAGTATATATTTATAACTAGTTTTCCGAGACGAAAACATCGAAAGATTCATTTAGAAATAGAAGGGTGTGGAGAAGAAATATGCAGTGAAATTATTTCAAGCATTTCCAATTTTGTCCTTCCCTCCAAGTGGATAAATTATATTTTTATCACGCAATAAATCTCGCTGACTATACATTCGTGACGTATTCCTTCTTCTAGTCTTGCCATTCGATTTTGTCCCTTACAAACATCGTACTCGCCTAATTAAAGTCCTCTTGCTTCTTCTACTCATTTGCATGACTTAGCCCACTAAAGGGAAAAGAGATGCCAGCCTAGGATGGCATATTGCTAGGTGCGGCTTTATATCAATCGTTTAAATTTCAGCTATATTTATAATTTTCACATTTCTCTTGAGTAACACCATCTTTAATTAATAATACAAATAGCAATTTTACGCAGGTATTTAAAATGCGTAAAAATAAAAAAGATATTTTTAAATCTGTGACAATCAAGCATACATCATTAAGGTAGGCAAAAATTCAAGGATGGAGATACGCAAAAGTAGTTAAAATAAAAAGAATATGAAAATCAAATGCATTGTATGTATTTATAGGTAGCTCTAGGAATCGCTGGATGAAAGAAACCCTATGAAAACCTTCAGAGAACGGTAGAACCAGGAAATACGCCACAATTAAATATCTGATGCGGGCAAACATTGATTGACCAGAGAATGGTAACTAAGGAAAGGTAAAATCTAGAATAAAATACATGAACGAGAGATAAAGAAGGGAACAAGAGGGAAGGGAGAAGGGAGGAAACATCAACAGATGATTAAAAGGATTAGTTGTCAGGATAAAACTGAACGTAAGACCTAAGAAAACAAGCCTAAACCTTAGGTTTGTTAATTAAAGATATCGATGACTTGTCCTCTCTCTCATTTGTTAATAATGTATTTCCATTATTATTATGGTCGAAAACAATCACTACATAATATAATGCCATAGAGATTGGTCCGCAATAATAAAAATGTATATATTACTTCATGTTATTAATAGTTTTAATTATTAATTTCCTCTTTCTGGCACGGATAACCATCTGTATTTTCGAGTTCGTAATCATGTATAATCTTTGAAAGAAAAGAACTATTTAAGTCTGAAATTTCCTTAACTACAGATACTTTTATATATTTAATTACGCAATGTAGCATATCTCGTTTCAAGCAGATGGACCGTATTCCCTAGGAGATAGAAATAAACATTACAATACTTACATAACTCCCTTCGCTGTCCAGCCCAAGTCACATACGAAAAGACAGAAATTTAATTGTGCCACTTCGCTGAGTGTGTGGGAGTGTACGGCGCCGTCCACCAGGCAAAAAAATGTTCAATTAGATCGAGTCGTATATCACGATCACGCAACAGCCATTCATTACGTCACCACCCCCTCTCCCTAGCAATTTCACGACAGGGCAACGCCAGATGTCCTACGTCGCGCTGATATTTCACTCTTTATTTCCAACTTTCGAACACATTAAGTTTTCCATTCTTCTTTCTCTCTTTTTCTCGAGCATGAGAAAGTTAAAGCTTGATGAATTAATGAAATCGCATTCGGTCAATAAAAGGACGTTCATTCCCTTCTAACTATAAGCCTCGCCATTAATCTTTGCAATAATAAGCTGAGAAACGAGATGCATTTTAAGTGGTTTTGAAGAGAATAACCGCATCCGATGATTGCACTGAAAATATAAACTTCGATTTAAATATATTTCTCCAAACCAGACCTTAACGAAGACAATATTTTCCCCAAATTACCTTATATTTATAAGACACGGTCTCAGGCGTTATTTTGTGGAATTGCTTCATTATTGAACTTACTTTTATTCCACACTTTATTTTGAATAGCACGACCCGGGTTTCAACATCTAGTTATCATCAGGTGAAATCACCAGTGTTATCATCAGGTGATAACACTAGATGTTGAAACCCGGGTCGTGCTATTCAAAATAAAAAGTGGAATAAAACAAAGTTATTTTATTTCATTCAATACCTTATATTTCCTCGTAGAGGACGTTTACGAGGCCAGTCAAACATAGAGTAGGTATTTAAGTTGTATGAGGTTCTGTCCTAAAATATATCAGAACTGTCAGTCAGTTATCTTCTAAATTCCCAATGATTTCATGGGAACATTAGAGCTATCGAATTAAGATCACGCTATAACCCTCTTTAGCGTTATCTTATCCTAACGCACTAGCAACTCCAAGGACGAGAGGTTAAACGAAAGTGATACTTTCCATAAGAATGGCATTTATATTTAGTAATTTATTTGGCATGCTAATTCGGTATTGCTAAGGTAGAACATTAATGGATGTACTTGTCATTTTTACTTAACGATATTGCTTACATTATATTAACTAGGGAGTATAGAAATTATTTCACTTTGCAGTACCTCAATTTATTAGAATGAATGGTAAACCAAGTCCACAACGTAGCAAACACTTGGAGCAAACATTCTGTGTGTTTAGAATACGGAACCGGTGGATAAATTGGGGCTCATATTGGGATATCTACGCAAGAGAGAACAATACCATCGCCTTCCACTGTTTTGAGCGTTCCTTCCCCGTGCTTTTTTACCTTAGCCCACTCAACATTCGGGCATCGGCACTCCTGGAAGAGCTCCTATTGAGGAAGCCAATCCACTGAGTTCGGCAGAATTGCAACCGAGCATTACTACACGTATATTGCGGTAAACACGCACAAAAGCCGATTGGGTTTTAATGAATAGAACAATGAAATAAAAAAATCTAATGATATAAATGGCTTGAAACGCTACCACATGGGATAAAATTCTATTGAATACAACACGTTTTAGAGCTCAAGCATATTTGAAAATAGAAAACCAGGTTTTGACAAATTCATAGGGATTGTAGAACGTAGAATTTTTAATGGATCGAATTAAAATACTTCAAGCATGAAAACACAGTTGAAATTCGACAATACAGGGCAATAACTCACCTAATCACTAGGCTCCAGGGTTCACATGGGACAGTGGCATTATGAATCAATGCAACTAACTCCAGAAAAAGGCAACATCAACGTAATCCCTTCGAAATTGCATTTGCCTAATTGCTATCTACTTCAGGTAGAGCTGCATGTTTCTCGACCCTTCAGATGACAGTGCGATGGTTTGAATACAGAGCACAGGTAGAATGCGAGAAAATACAGAAAATAGGGTTGAATCCACAGTTGAAAGAAAGGACTTACTGCGCTACTGCGCAGCGTTATTGCCATAGATATATTGCCGTAGATATAAAAAAAATCGTAGTCAATAGTTACATATGGTTATCAGCAGACTTCTGTGCATAATATGAGAGCGTTCACCTCATTCGAACTAAGCAAGTGCAGTATGTTAGTTAACATCATCGAAAAGCCTGTTATTTCGTAATATTTTGAAGTGCATATATTTAAAAATATAATTAGGCTTATTCGTTATTGACAAAATATCATACATATGTTGGTAAAACATATTTTAGCAGTGAGACTATTTATGAAGGTATTGCATCATCATTAGTAATAAATCATATCTTAATCAGTGAACAGAGTACATCGTAATGTTAGCAACTTTAAGTTGAAACTAGTCGTACCATCAAAACTAATGTCCATTGACATTAATGTGGCAGCTGTATCCATCATTTGTTTGAACACATTTAAACCAATGCATACGGTATGATACCAAGGTATAGTAAAATGGCCAATATCGCGAAAAAGTACACTCCTATGCGGCAGCAGTCTTGTCTCTCCTTCGCAAGGGAATCGGCATAGCCAACTCTTGGCCACGTCGCATTCCACCCCTGCAAACATCGCCTCAATCCGCGGTGGGGTGCCCAGTGGCACTGCCCACCCACGGACGAAAACGGCCCCAAACTCTACGCTGAATACGAATTGCCGGATTACAATCAGAATGGCGCCCTTGACTGAAAACACGCGGGATAAGGTAGGAGCTGGAAGGCGATAGGCAACCGAAGCAGAGTGGATTATACCGGGAGGAGGACGAGGTGTTCAGTAGCCGTTCGGCAAAAAATGTTTCAGGTATCGCTGGAGAGGAGAATTGGTAGGATACTCGGCGGCACTCGGAGGAGAATGAACCAAAAGGAAAGGTGTGGGCGTTTCGAGATAAAATGAAATAAAAGAATGCGGACCAGCGAAGCCATTCTTTACTGGAGTGGAAAAGCGAGCCGTTTTCAGACTTCTGTAGGGTTCCCAGCCTCTCATCCATGGACACCCTAATCCACGTGCCGAGGCAACTCTTTTCACTTGACTTTTTACATGCTTCCCACGTAATGCCGAAATGTATGGCTCACGGACCGAAAACGTAGAGTATCCGAGTTTAACATTTTAAGCGGGAAATCTCATGAAGAGATTACGGAGGCACGTATTTTGGTCCGTTTTCTTTTGTTTGGTGAAGGTGGTGGAAAGGAGTAGCACTGCCGCTTATACGCGCCGCTTCAGAATTAAAAAGATAATACAAATATTTCGCTACAATTCCAATCGTTAGCACTTGATTAAATTCTCAGAAAGTGTCCATAACACGTTAGGTCACATTTAATGGTAGCCAATTAATACATCACATGCATTTTTGGCTAGTGAAATAAAAAGAAGCTTCGTGCGAAAGTTCCACAGAGAAAAAATCATTCGCCTTGACCGGGATTCGAACCCGAATCCCCCGATTTCCGGTCGAGTGCTTTAGCCAGGTAAGCTACTGAGGCGTCATTCTTCCCTGTGGATATTTTGTTCCCTGTGGATGATTTTTTCTCTGTGGTACTTTCGCACGAATTTGCATTGCGGGTGACTCCCGTAAAAGTTAACACCGCGGCTAGTCCCGGTATACTTTAAACGAAAACGAAGCTTCCCCAAAGACGAGAGCATTGGAATATAGTACGTTTCACTTACGTCATATTGAATATAAACCAACCTTCGAGTTGAATTACGAAATGAGTGAGTGCAAAGAATGTTTTATCGCAATCAGACGATTGAGGCAATTCATGAGTTAAATGGTGATGCAGATGCATTTGCTATTGTGAAAGCGAGAGTGCATCAACACAGAGTGTCGATCGGGAAGCGATACACAGTGAAGCTGGAAAAAGACTTCATGGAACTGCAAACGAGTACAATAGCACCATAGAACGGGATAGGAAGCGTGTACAGTGTATAGGTCGTGAGAATGTGGGTCGAGAGTCGGGGGGATGAGATGTGAGTGGCAGGGAATGTGTGGCGTCTAGTATTCGCGTCCAAGAAGGAAAAAATGATACGAAGCGACCGTTTATTGCGATCGTGCACCACTGCTGAATGGCCGAGTGCCTCCGGGAGGTCAGCGGGGGGAACTTTGAAAATGCAATTGGAGCAACCAAACAGATTTTTTCGGTGTAATCAGTCACATTTATGCTGATGCCTCTGACATAGAGAGCATTTTTGGGTCGGAATGGAATCCAATTACACTCATAGTTTATTTACCAAAAAAAGGTAACCACCAAAATGAATTACATCAATAGACTCGTTTAAAACAAATGATTTGTGATATTTTTTACCATAAAGTATTTTTTATGTGAGAGGAACAGCATCATTTCCTTGCTAGAAACGTTTGAAAATATTTTTTCCACATAGTATGCGTACCCTCCATATTTATGTACTTTATTTAACCTCTAAAATTGAAATCTACCTTTCGGTCATAAAAAATAGTAAAAATTTAAAAATAACTATTTGTAATGTAAAAATGTCATTTTCTCTATCAAAAAATAATGAAGTGCACCAATAAAATATTTTAACCGCGACGAGCTGAAGAAGACGACCGTTTCGCTGTTCTCCTAGTTATTCGCGTGTTCCTCTTCACTATTTCGACCGTAGAATCTAGATGTTCACATTTACATACTTTTTAATGATACGATGTAGTAGTAAAATGAGCAAGAGGTAAAACGATATATTTAACGACCCTATGGAGCTGCGGCAGAATTTCATTCAAATACTTTAAGCTCAGCGTTCTACCTGTTTTTGCGCGGATAGTAAGTCTACCCCCTCAGCATAAAATAAAGATCCCGCTACAAACTGATGTATTTGGTCGTACTTAAGTATTTAGCATTTATTAAAGAGTGCAGGTTGTCAAAAACGGGCGCTTAAATATAATTACGAATCTCCAAGCTTCAAGATAAGGTTTCGTTTCCGTTCTATGTTATTCGTATTTCAATTATTTAACTATTCCTCTTTTTTACACTTAAGCACATGTAATCTACTTACAATGTAATGCTAAAATAAAATTCACCAACAAAGAGTAACAAGTGCACTTATCAACGGATTAATATGTATCACTATAGCATCTTTAAAGTGTAATTATGCTGCATGTAAAGCCTTTCCAATTTTTCGTTGAAACAATCCACATGAATACTGATGCCTCTGGCATAGAGAGGGGTTTTGAGTGAAAATGCCACCAAATTACAATCAAAGCTGTTGCACCAAAACAAGGTTTCAATGAAAATGTATTTAAGATTCGTTTGAAAAAATTGCTTTGTAACAATGTTCACTAAATTTCACTATTCAGCTAAAATTATAGATGCCACTGCAAACTGATTTTTTTGTTATACTTAAGTATTAAATAAAATGGATAGGTTGTGAAAAATGGAAAATATAAAAAATGTTCAAATTAGCCATGAGTCTCCGAGCTTGAACATTAGCTATCTATTATTTTTCTTCTATAGTCGCATTTCTCAAGCATTTCACTTATTTCTCTATTACTCGTACGAGTTTAGCACATGCAACCAACTCACAATATAACTTTTACGTACAATTTGCAAACCAACAGTAACGAGTGCGGTTATTAACGAATTATAATGATTCACTATAGATTCTTTAAAGTGCAATTATGTTGCATGTAAAGAAGCCTTTCAAAATTTTCGGTGTAATGATCCACAGTAATGCAGGTGCCTCTGTTGGGTTTTAAGTGTAAATGCTATGTAATTGCAATCAAAGCCGATTCACCAAAACAAGGTACCAATCAAAATTTATTTCATACTCCCCTTGAACAATGACCTTTTAATAATTTTCAAAGATGTAATCCTACTGCATAAAATATAGATTCTCTTAAATACTGATGTTTTGTTTATACATCAGTATTGGTATTCAATAAAGAGTATAGGCTATAAAAATAGTCGCTCGAATTAGGCACGCGAAATTAACAATGAATCTCCGGACTTCAAAACTAGTTTTCTGTCAGCACTGTACTACTGGTACACCGTAATAAGTCAAGAGGCTAGGAGTTGGGAGGTGATGTTCAAGGACTGATTAAATGTTGTGGAGCACGATAGCACCATGAGCCGGGGGATGAGAGGTGTATCATCGGGCGACACAATGTGGGTCAAGAGTCGGGAAGTACGAAATGTGAGGGGCAGTGTGGAACCAGCAGTGGCGTGCATGGAGAAATACATGAAACGAAGAGACCGTTTATTATGAGGATGCACGTCCACTCGCTAGAGAGTAACCAAATGACCCCGAGAGATCAGCCTTGGGAATTCAATAGCAGTGACCAAC
Organism: Ischnura elegans; assembly: GCF_921293095.1. Classification (NCBI taxonomy): domain Eukaryota; kingdom Metazoa; phylum Arthropoda; class Insecta; order Odonata; family Coenagrionidae; genus Ischnura; species Ischnura elegans. The sequence continues at coordinate 50,097,086 of NC_060254.1, read as the reverse complement.
GCCATTTTTTTCGGTACGATTATCCAGAAAAATACTCATGGCTGAGGCGTTGAGGGAAGAAATTTGGATGTAAACGCGCTTCAACTCTGGTTTCAGAGCAAAAGACATTAGACAATTTGGAGGCATTCCGTAAATATAAATTTTATTAAGTCGTACTTTTTAATATGTGATATTAATTCTAAAATTAAACAAGCACTAATAATATTTTTGTAAAGCGTTTCACTGGTATGCAACTACCTTGATGATTGGAAAGAAAAACTCATGAAATATGAAATAATTATGAAATTAATTTCTTTGTACGATTCATATGTTAATGTAAGTATGGGTTAAGAGACTCCTAAACAAGGCTACCTTTGTGAATGTGGGTACTGCCAAGAATGCTCGATAATCAAGGAACCCTATTTAAACGCAAGTTTTGGTTTTTTGGTCGCAGTTGATGGCCATTATAACAACGCTTGCCTGTTGACTAAAGCCTTCAATTGATTAAAGCCTACGCGAATTCTAGCTCTATACATCATAACTTACCCCAATGAAAGTAGAATATGGGTGGTAGACAACGGAAAGGAACTTATTTCGATTGTATGGAATAAATTCACTATTATATTAATTTGGGGTGGGCTCCAAACTCAATTCACCAAATGTCCACTTTCTTAAAATGGCAAGGGAGGAATGACCGAATAAAATCGCGATTTTGCGAACTTCCCATCGGTTCTAAGCATTAGAAGAGTTTTTGCAACATTTTTTGAGTTACTTTCCACGTGGTGGTGATTCTTAAAATTTTGGTGACTATGAGGTAACAATAGAAAATATTCATTTTTTATTTTTTTTATCACTTTTACCGCCCCGGAAACTGAATATAAGGCCTTTTAAACCAGGGGAATCTACCTAATAACTGAAGACGATCACAAACACCCATGCCCTGGAATGGGGCAACCCATTAGGTGGGAGTCGAACCCGCGATCTTCTGTTTGGCAGCCGAGGAATCTACCCGTTTTCCACGGATACCGAAGGCATTTTCGTATTTGTATCCATCATTTGTATTTGACACCTCTTTTCATCATTTTCATAAGGATTCTAAGATGTAGAGATTCTATCGCACCGGAGGGCGCATAGCTAGCAGGAATAATTCAAGGAGTGGGAAGATAAGGGGTACAAGTGATTTTTTTTTTCTAAAAAACAATTTGGTACAGAAATTGATAGCCAAACTTGGTAGCCAAGGGATACAAAAGTCTCTGTTTTGTGCTGACATTGAGCGGAAAATCATTAGTGCTACTAAATATGTAGGTCATCTCGTTTGTTTTTAATACCTAATTTCTATTCCTGGCCCTGTTTTAATAAAAAATCACATGTACCCATTGGCTTCTCATCACTTTTTTTCTTTAAAAAATTCTTAAATCAAACAAGAACTAGTAATATTTTTGGAAAGCGCACAGATCATGATACGGACTCCACATAGTGATGATTTCTAAATGTTTTCATACGAGAAATAAAAAATTTAAAAATACATATTAATATTTATTGGAACATTTCCCATCTTTTACTCATGGATTCTAAGATTTTCAGATGCTAACGTACTTAGGAGAACTTATGCGGCTAACAGGAATAATTAATACATTTCCTTAACTCCGCCAACCCTCTCTACACTTACTCAGAGCGGGAAAGCATCCAATTTACCCAGCACTCCCTTGAGAGACGAGCCCTGACTGCTTCGGCGTCCGAAATTCCACCCTTACACAGAGCCCTCTTTTCCCTCCCATACTAGTCTGCCCAGCAGCAACTGCGCGTGGGGCGATCACGGTCGAATCCGCATTTCCGCGTCGGCTCATCCCGGAGTCGCACGGGGATTTCCCGCCGCTCCGGGGGCTTCTTCTTCGCTGCGCTGCATCTCGTGTGTACGAGGGAGAGAGAGTTGAGTGCACTTTGACGACAAGGGGCAACGGGAGAGGTCCCTGCTCGCTTTAATTCGCTGCGGCATGCCAATCCACGATCCTCCCTCCTTCCTCATCTCATCCCTCGCTTGCCCAGGTGAAAAAAAGAACGGGGAAATGAAATCACGACAGTTCTGGAGAAATGGGTCAACCAAAAGGAGGAAGTAAAAAAAAACACCATAATTTTGTGCATGGGCCGTATGCCAGCCAAAATTAATCTCCATGCTGTGCATTTACATGCTCATTAAATTTATATCATATGTAGTTTCCAAGCTAACTTTGCAAATGCATGGTTATTATATAGTTTGAACCTAATAAGTATCAGGCTGTTTATATTTGATGTATTAGGACCGGTGTTCACGCTTCATCCTTAAGGTTAATTTCTTAGTCGGTCTGGGGCTGCTAATTTAATATACATCTCCAATAGTTTTCGAGCTAGCTCGTTGGAGTCTTGACTATATGGTTAATTAAATAAATTGACATTATAGTGCATTAAAAATTGTGTTTGATGTAGACAGCGACCGTTATTCAATGTTATTCTCAGCGGTAATTCCCTTGTCGGTCTGAGGTTACCCAAACAAAAAGTTGTTTTGTATTTACAGAGTTTAAATCCATTATCTTAAACATAATGCAATTTACTATGGAGCACGATATCATTTTATTCTACGCTATGCTCACCCACGACCTTTCCTCCTCATCTCATCCTCTACTAAGGCTCTATTGCTACCGAAACGGGAAAAATCTCGTGAGCTCTAAATAAAAGGGTCCACAAAAGGAGGAAGTAGAAAGTTTATCCAATTATTGAGAGTGTTTATCGAGAGAAGATGAGTCTCCAAACTTCGTATTTACATACGAGTATAATTTATGCAAAGGAAAATCTTACATTAATTCCACGATATTGAAATGGATTGGCATTGCAGTCAAGGAGATCATATAAGGAAGATCATTTCCATATTATGGGTTATATAAACACGCGTGAATACAAAGAAGGAGTAATGATGTCCAATTAGCTAAACTTGAAATAGGAATTCATTCGACCTTGATTTTCATGATTTATCTCATATTGAGGACTTTAACTTGAGTTAATTTAACGTTCACGTTGAAAAGCAATTCGTATTGCAGATAATTGCATTTTGTATCTCCTTTCCACGATTTATTAACACATATTGAATATATACGAAATAAAATTGATCAAAAATCTACTCCATAGAAGAATTCTTAGTAAAAATTCGTATGATGAGGTCTTCATGCGATTCACATAGTCACATAAAGCATAATTTTAACATGGAATGTGGTCAGTGTCCTGACGTATGTTGGCGCTAGGGTAGTGCGAGACTTGGTGGGAAGGCAGACGACGCAGTGAAAGTCGCGTTAGAATGCTGACACAGGTTCACAGGACACAGCCGTGCAATGGTATTTGATTGAACGTATTGAACAAAAGTATTTGATTGACAGAATCCTTGTAGATAAATACTGATAGACTTGTTTAAACGATTTTTGGGGATCGGGTTGGTGTGGTGGCTAGAGTCTTGGCTTCCCATCTCGTCACCCCGGGTTCAAATCCCGGCGGTGGCAGAGAATTTTCAGAGACTGCCCGATCTCTGCTTGAATGCTATGTGGAGGGTATTTCGAGCGAAACACTCCTCCCGTCGGATGGGGCGTTAAGCCGTGGTCCCCTCTAGGCGCCTTTCCTTAAGAGGAGGCTAATGCCGACGCCGGGTTTCTCTCCGTTCTTCCTTATCTACCCTTCTCTCATGGCGCAAATGATCTTAGCTGTCGGTCGCCTCCTCCAAATACCATAATATACCTTTAAACGATTATTCCCGCTATTATTTGCCACAATTTTCGTTAGTAAATTAAAAACTCAAATATTCGGTGGCACTAGTTTATAGAAAAATAAAAAGTGCATTAACGTGCGACATAACAAAAACGTTTAACCTAAATACTTAATCATACATTTCACGCTCTATCTTAGCTGAAAGTCATGAAAAAGGTAGTTTTCCTAGTCTTTCCCGTACATAATTTATGTATTTAACCTTTGCCATCCAATAACTTTTAGCCGTTTCCAAACTAACAAGTGGTGCCGTTAATGGGCCAGATGTCTGTTGGTAATACTAGGAAGGTGGCCAACAAACGGTGACACTAATCTAACAATTAAATTGAATCATTAATTTTCCTTCATAATAAATATAAGTCCCTAAGATATGTAATATGGAAAAATCAAAGTTTGGCTGCAAAAATGACATCTCAGACCACCTTGTGTCGTAAGCAATGGTTATATGGGTGAAGTAAAGGCAATTCGAAAGCCCCCTTCAAATCTCAATTGTATCATTAAATGACACATAACATACAATCATCACATCCACTATTTGAAATGGCTCCAAGCTGAATAAAGTATTTTACTGCAGAAATAAGTACACGTGTGTTATTTTCATTAGCCATAACAAAAACTAGTATGGTATGCTATAACCACTGCATAAAATTGAAAAAAATTGTCACAGAAGATTAGATTCAAATAAAATTATGTAATTACTCACATTCAACGTCGACGATGATTCTCTTGGAGACGGAGGGCGGCACTCCGTTGGTGGCTATGCACAGGTACGCCCCCATCTCACTGCGGCCAATCCTCGTAAGGGTCAGCTGGTCCCCCTCATACACGGTTACTGTAAGTTGAAAAAAAATCAGCAGACGGGGTTATGAGCGAGGTCACTTAAGATATTTTATTTGATAATTAACTACTTTTTGCAAATGAAATGTATTACTATATCCCTTCTGGCTCATCCCAATATATAAATTCTATTCCCTTCATTCCCCAATCAAAAATTTTTCCCTCGAACTATGTTTTTATCATCCATTCCTCGTCAAGTACTCCATCCAAACCCACTATCTCCTCCCCATCTCATCTTAAACCTGCCTCTCTTTGCTCATCATGTGTAGAGCTTCAGGAAAGAAAAAATGTGCACTAAAGGATAAACCTGATCATTCTACGAGGCTAAAATGCATATATGTGTTGATTAAGAGACAAAAATCGTTTAATATCAGAATTGAATAAATCTTACAAAGAAGATAATTATTAATTATGTTTTGCTCATCCATCAAAACTTTTTCTCAATATTAAATCAAAAGTGGAGCTGAATTTCTGTGTGGAAGGCTTACAAGAAATATAAAATCACTGATAGACTTTTGGGACTGAGAAAAGAAGGTTGTATCGATGACCAAGAGTCCTCCAGGCAATAAAGCATGTCATAGTTTGCTTCCATAGTCCAGATACAGAGACAAGCAGCCTAAGTAGTGTCTTGGAGATGAATGTATTATCTCAATTGCTTGCTCAAGTATTTCTGAGTACTCTCCAAAGTAATTGTAAATTTTTACCATCCCATTTAAAAAAATTGTCATCATAATTAATTTGTGCAACAAACCGCCTCTTTTCTCTACCCATAGACTAATGGAGAGAAAATCTGTGAGTCGTGGAATTTGATTGAAAGTAAGCGCATAAGTTTACAATTATGGACGCAATTACCAATTTTTCGAGTATGAAAATGGAATAAATGAAAATTAGTCTCATTTCTCAATAAAATTCTTGATATAACACTCCGTGAACTCTATAGCACCACTCATAAATTTTATCACACTTTTGAGAGCATTGAACAAATAGTATATCCACAAACTTGTATGCCATTGGTATCTAAGTAGCTATGGGTTGAAATGATAGGAATGCTTTGAATTTTTCGTGCTTTCTAAGAATAATCACCAATATTTTCAATGATTTCAACGGTTGCAGGGCAATACGGTAGTCAAGGAGTTCTTTATGTAACTTGGAAGGTAGATATATAAGAGGTTATGGGGTACAGAAGAAACAAGCCTCGAAAGGTAGCTCTTAGAGTGAACGGGAGTCGATCCTCGGTGAGAATTTGAAGACTTTGGGTAATAATGAAAATTCATACCTCTTGGTAAAGCAATCCATCCTCAACACAAGTGCTCCCTCACCCAAATACTCTTCCTCTATTCCCTATAACTTTCCCCAAATATAAGATTATTCTCCTATTTGTATATCTTTAAGAGCTATCTCTCCTGCTCCTGAAAGTCAAAGAAGATACAACTTAAGCTGCCCTTAAGCTGATTCACCTTTGGTCACACACCAAAATAATGGCTCACTGGTAAGGAATCACTCCATGAAAGTGATATCCTAGCCAGGAGCAGATGAAGGGGGGCCACAAGGATCATGAACCTCCCCGAAAATTATCAATTTTTGAGAACATTTATTGGTTTAATAGCTTTTGTATCTTCGTAAAGTATTAAAGGGAGTGTATATGCAAATGCATGGATAAAAGGACTTCCTAAACGTGAGGGACGTTTGAGAGGTATTTATCGCAGAGATACTACAGTAAAAAAACGAGCCGTAAAAATGCCCCTCCCTCCTGGTTTTTCATACTCCCCGAACCCGACGGCATGACCCCCCAAAATTAATGTTTTATTTTTTCCATACCACCGAAAACAGTACAGATTCATGTTTCATATCGGGGTTTATTAAAACTTTCAACAATTGAACGTGCACTAACAACCATACTCCGGACAGGGGCAAGCTATCCAGGCGGGAATCGAACCCGCAACCTATAGTTTAGCGGGTGAGGACTTAATCCCGTTGCCACCGAGGCTGGCTTTGATGCTGAATCCGCCTCTGATCATTACGGTATCAAGGCTAGCCAATGATGGTCAAAAAGCAATACTTAGGACCTAGAAAGGTGAAAAAAATGAAAGGTAATTGCAAGAGAGAAAGTCCTCAATAGATGGAATTTATGCGGAAAGATCACTCAGGGATCGGTCCTCCAGCGAGTATTCGGAGACTGAGCAATAATGCAAATTCAAACCTCTTGGTGAAGCATCCAATCCCGAGCACGCCTTTCTCCTTTGCCCCTTCGTTCCTTGCGGCAAAGGCAATACATCCTCCTCGCTTCCCAGAAACCTCGTCATCGCCTCATCGAAGGCGAAACTCCGCCCCTTTAAGCCACCTTTAAGAGATTGGGGAGTATGAGAGCTAACTCTATCCTCCAACCTACTCCCCATTCTCAAAAGGAAGATAGCAAGGCCATTTTTTTCTTCCCTTCCTGCGATCAAAAGCCAAACCCTTCTTTCATTCCATTTTCCATTCTTTACCATACCAGCTCCATCTCGTTCCCAGAGGCAATATAGCCATCTATCTCAAGAAAAAATGCTAACTCATAGGTTCCTGTACATGGGCTAACTCTCTTTTGCCTGCAAACTGATCCATATATCCTTATCGAGCTTTTTCTTTTGAGGTCTCCAGCTTAATATAATGGCTTGCTTGTCAAAAAGCACTTCTGAAAAGTGGTATCGTAAAAGGCACGGCTGATCTATCAATAGATACTTAACTGAGGTAATAAGAAATGTGATATAGTAACACTTTAATACTCCTAACCCTTCAATAAGCCTAATGAAAATACATCTTTTTCTGTGATACATCATATCACGAAATTTTACCGTTTTAAAGTAGTATTTCAAGCCGCAACAAACGAAATCCTCCTTTGGTTGTAGCACTAGTTTTTAGGGAATTAGGAGTAGTATTCTATGAACCTCTCCAAAATATTCCGAGTAAGAGCAAAAGATACTGCCGGAAGAATAATGGAAAGCACTTTGAAAAACGGTAATCCATGATAATTCACAGATAGCTCGATAAATAAGGAAGATGATAGTATATCAGAATTATACTTCTACACCTTCATTATAAAGGAAAAAATACAGAATTTAGAGCGAAAATTCATGCCACTAACTATTGGCGGCGTAAAAATATATCTTGAGATGCAACGAATCCTCTGTTAATAGTGGAACTAGTTGTCAATACATCTAGAGTATTTTTCCCTGAATATTTCAAAATAAATCTAATTACATTCAAAATATTATTTTGGGGTACGATTGCTACGATACAATCTATATAACATGAAGCCCCTTAACGACCACTCATTCATTCATTCACGTATACAAATGTTTGGGGTGAACGAGACGAGATACGGCAAAAAGTCTAATGAAGACCCCCTCTTAAATTGTCTGAAACCCCAGGAAAAATTATGAAAACACTAAATTTACAATTATTTATCAGTCTATTCATATAAAATTGAGTGTATGGGGATTGGTTCAAAAAACGGCCACCAAATTCCAATGGCGGCGCGGCAGTCATACAAGCTAACAATCATAGCAACATATTTGTTTATGCAAACAAGAGGAGCTAAACTGGGAAAGAAGATAAAGGAAATGAAACGAAAAACTGATAAATATAAGGTAGGAAATTAAGAAAGTAATAATTGAAGTGTCTATTTCTTTGCGTCTTCTTTCCGCAAGAACAAACACCCGTTTAAATCAAAGCGCATTCAAATGAAAAGCGGAGAAATGTAAGGTAAGAAATTAGTTGTTGTTTTTGGTATATTACATCGAGAGTGTGGTGGTTATTAATTTCAAAGTTAACAAGTGCTCTAAATGCCATATTTGAAATATGATTCGTGCTGTTGACTATAGTTCGTATCTTGTTGGCGATACACGATTGTAGTAGAAAGACTTTTAAACAAGTCTTACATAATATAGGTTGGTAAAAATGATTTTATTATCGTGTTTTGTGATGGTGATAACTTTTTATTTTTGTTTACGTTCTTTTTTCCGTTAATTTCCTTTTTAATGTACAATGTTATCCGTGAGCTGCAGGAGTGAATAGGCAGTGAATAATACAATATGGAAGATAAGTGCAAATAAAGGTATTTCTTATTCAATTATTTGTCTTGCGAAAATCACGTTTCCTTGAGTGACTAAGTTATTCAACTGTGAAAATTATTGAAATCTTGACATTCACAATGTCTTGTACACCAAAGGCTGTGATCCGTTACTCACCAGATTTATTGCGCATTGCGTTGGATATTAAAGCTGAGATATTTGTGTTACCAGATGATGGCTCAGTGAGCCGAAACGCGTTGTACGCATTAAAAATTCTTGTGGAAAAGTGCTACGACCTTTCATTTACTTAAATATCCCGATTCATTAAAACTTTAAATAGAGGTATTTCTGAAGTGAAATCATTCGCGATCACGATAAATAATATTTCGATAAAATTCATCATACTAGCCCCAATTCATGCTTAGGCGCATTTGTTCTAGATATTGATATTCTGTCCCTACGTAATTCGCTTACGAAGGGGAACAGCTGTTACATCTTATTCGTGTATCAAGAATTTGGTTGAGTTTTGTGGAAAATAATTAATAAACGTGTTTTTCATTGTGATACGTAAAGTCGTTATGTTATGATATTACGTATGCATTAGGTGGTGTTATGTTATGATATTACGTATGCAGTGGAACGTGGTCTCAACGTTTTTTGTATTAGAGAAACTCGTAGAAATTTATTTACTTTTATAGCCCCTCAGAAAAACGTTTCTCTTTATAAATACTTACATTCATAACGTAGCCTACGTACCATGCGCTCGTTTTACGTTAAAGTGGAAATATTGCTTGTACCTAAGCTAGCCAGCTTAAAAGTAAACGATCCTTAAGTAACAAGTAGCAAACAAAAAGTGTAAGACCTCCCACAGTGAGCATAACAGGCCGCAGGCCTTTTCCGGGGGGGCCTAGGGGGGGCAGAGCCCCCCCAGCGAGCAAAGCGAGTAATAAGCATAAATTTCATTCTTGCGAATGGATAAAGACTTATTTTTCCTTGATTATAACTAAATCATTGAGGGGGGTTATTTTGACATACAGTAAATTTATATTTTGTATGCATATATAAAAAGGAAAACACATAAGTCGAAATATTTATCTACAGCCATTGATATTAAACTATGCCATAACACATGCGCTACCGTAATGTAACACACATGTTTTCCACTTATTCCCGGTACGTTAGTAGAACTATTCATATTGATACAAAGTATTTCCTGATTCTTTTCAATGAAAAGTATTTTATGTAACTCCTCAAGAATATAAGGATAAAATATTACCTCTTTGGTGCGTAGAGAATTAATTTGTTTATAGTGTTATCATAAGCTTCATTGTAGCATATTATAATGCTTTTCATAAAGGTACTTATGGTCACGCTAGTAAAAAAATCACGTTGATATATTATGACTCTACTTTACAATTAAATGATATGCCTTATTAATGCCGGGAACACAAGACCTTCAAAAAGACTATTATCGGGAAAGAAATATCATTCAACATGTTTAAATACTATCCTCTATTAAGTTACTAACTTCTTACAAAGTGTAGGAAATAGCCGTTGAGATGATCCTTTAATAAATTTACCGCAAGCACCGGCTTCATCATTAAATATGATACCAGAACATAATAACCAGTTACACGAATCAATTTTGGATTTCACGGCGTCTGTTTATAATTTCCAAGGAACGATCTCACATATTTCCGCAAATTTATACCAAACATCATTTCCGTAATCTATAAATCCCCGTTATTAAGAATTATGAGTCTTTATAATCCTAAAAGCAATACCTACTATCACCGAACAACGATTCTACCTTTCTGAGTCATATGTTATCAGTTTATACGAAATCGGAAACTGAAGACAAAATGACGGGGAAATACGAAGTGTTAACTTCCAAAGGGGCGCCAAATTGTACGTAAAGGATATCTCAACTCACGTTTATCTGGGAGCTAAGGAGATATTTTTACTCATCTTGCAGTTCTGTCAAACAATATTCGGCGTGGATTGTGTGAGTTCATCGATTTGAGGGCTAATCAATCTGCCGAGAGAGTAGCGAGCCGCACCTTCCGACAATCGGGTGCAAGGCACGAAACGCAAGGGGGGGATACGAAAGACCCCCCTCCCATATCCTGTTAATTCATCCTATTATTTATATCCTAAGATTATGGTGGCAAATTTACTGAGACGGAGATTGACGAGAGGAACAAAATAGAAAGTTCCACGTGGAGATGTTTACAAAAATTATTCATGCGTAAAGTTTTGATCCTTCCTTTGAAACTTCTTGGCTTCCCACTGGCAATTACACCAACAAAGATGCCACCCCTTTGCAAAGTACTGAGGGAAATCAACACGTGCATCCTCACGTTTATAGTAGGAAATCTAAAAAAAATTGAATTTATGAATGAAGTCAAAAACTCGGGATTAAAAGTTCTTTCCCACGGCTATAAAGCGATGGAGAGGAGGAAGTATACGATATGACTTTATTTAGGGAACTGAGAAATTTCACTCATTCCATCACAAACATTTCCATCTATTTAAGCGATTGAGAATAATTTTTAGAGCCGAAAGATAAAGAGATGCTGCTAGAAGTGAGCGGTATAGGAGAAAACCTAACAGTAATTTAAACTAATGAGATTTCAATATAGAATACTTACACTATAGTCCAAAATATGTTATGCTTACAATACGTCAATGATTTTGCTACCTTCAGTTGAATGCACTTTAATTGCTTTAATGCAACCCAGCGTGTCATTTCGGCATGAGGAACAAAAAAGAACAATCCTCATAATAAATCAATGCAGAGGTCAAGAAATGAATAGATAGATTAGATAACGATGAAGAGCTATGACGAGTGAGAGAAAAAGGAATTCATCAAAAAGCTCTACGAAAAAGACGCGAATAACCCATCCATATCAAGAGGCAAGACAGCCTGATGAAAACATCCACCGAAGGACAAGTTGTTGAAAGATAGGCAAAAGAAAGCCTTGAATTAATTTAATAGAACAGATTATTAATGATTTATATCCTTGATAAAAAGATTATTAAAACGTTAGCTGATAGGAGAGTGGAGTGGGAAGCTGGGTCAAGCCAATCTTCGGATTATTGGCAGATGATAATTATATGGGTAAACAAATCAATATTCACCTGGCTCCAACGGTTATAATATTGATGCCTCGCAATAAGAAAAGGGACATTAAACCGGAGGATGCCGACAAAGCGCCAAAATGAAACCCTACACGTAGTAAATATGCACGTTTGTGGATAAGCACCCTAGAAATTGCTTGTGCTTTGTTTCCATCTCGCATGTTTTTTACTGAGTCACTCCATTTCGCTGGAGCCTCCTATTTATTTTCTCGCTAAAAATACCCATATCTCATCAATCAATACCAAAAGGCCTCTGCATTACGGTCTACGGTTCCTCATTCCCCTGTATGAAAGTCCTTTTTACAAAATACATTAGTTTGCAAAATCCTGTTCCATCATGCTTCCATAACTCTATCTTTACAACTTCTCCGAGTAAAACACTTTTCTTGAATACGCGGAGTGAGGTAACTGTAAACAAGGGATTTCCTCTGTTTCACTCCCACCCTCCTTGTCACTTTCAATGACATAACGGCCTCAGGAAAGCGATGTCTTCGGCAAAATATCAATGTCCTCGTCTTCTACTCCAAAGGTTCTCTTCGTCTACAACCCTACTTAGTCTAGTCCCATCATTACCAGCCGATGGAGTTCTCTAATGAGACGAGGTCTTTCGGAAATTAGCTTTCACGCTTTCGCCAAGAGGACATGAGTGAATTAGCTAATTATATCGACCCGTTCCATACCCTTAGTATTACCACGAATGCCTTCACCTTTGATACGCGAGAGCAGTTGTGAATGGAGGTCGGAGGAGCGACGGCCGTGACGTGACTGGCACGCAGATAGCTCACAACTACGCTTGCGAGCATGCTCATGAGTGGAATACGACGTTGATATCTTTCAGGGTAAATAAAATTAGAGAACCCAACGTGGTTGCAGAGTATCCGAAATCTCAGGACTGAAACAACATTATTTCGGGAAAAATGCCGAAACTACCATGAAAACTCAAAAAAGAGTTAATTACTGTATAAAAGAGTATTTTGAAAAAACCATGCGAATGGGGAGGCATTTTATTTCAGTAATGGCCGCATTTACACGAACATAGACTCGCGTTCTCCCAAACACTCCATACGTCTGAGTACATTCAGGTACAAGAGTAAGGAACAAATCTATTAAAAAATCATACACTCCTTAAATTGAAATAATGAAATTTAACGCTGGGCGGAAATTGATTTTAATGATCAAAAATCTTCTTAAGACGCTCAGTTTATTAGTAAAAATCATTTTAGTTACGATATAAGTCATGAACATGAATAGATATTTTTAATGATCCGGGTTCGAATCCCGGTCAAGGCGAATGATTTTTTTCTCTGTGGATTTTTCGCGCATGAATAGATATGCTCAGTTGTATAGCTGGTACAGAAAAATGGAATTGTAATGGAATTGTTGGGGAGAAATCTATTGTTTTTAAGATTCAAATGAATTATAAATAAAATAGGCAATGAAAAAATTACATATTTTTTACTTGCAGGTAATAAAATTTCTTTTTTTAATTTTGAAGCATAATTTAGACCTCCTGGTCTTATAATCCAATGTCACATACCTAATGAGCTTAAGAATAGAGGGAAATTTTGGATGGACTTTGGATATTTCGATGTATTCATGTTCATGTGTTTACGCTTGAAGATAACGCTTAAGAGGACATAACTTATGCCAAATGGGCTCTATACCTTAACCTTAGTAATGACAAATTATGGACGTAACACACATACTACCAGTGGAATTAAGGAATGTCGACTTCTATGAAATTTACAATTAAGAGGATGCTCCGGCAACATAGCACGATACTGCATTGATAGCGTAAACCGAATGGACTAACATTGCAATGGAAATAGAACTAATGAAATGCTAATCTTACAAAATGCTAACTTCCATCGCTTTCCAAGTAAGCACAATATTTCGCTCCAATTAAGTTGTCAGGATGAATGAAAAAGGATTCAAATTTTGATCAATCAAAAAAGGAACTTTTCATTCGTTATGTCATTACCATATTTAAAAACTAAAGTGCATTAGTAAAATTTATCACCAGAGCAGTGAAAAAAATATAGTAAAAACACATAAATGTAATTTGAAAATCAGCAAATCAGAAAATATTTATTTAATGTATCAAAAATATAATAATTCCATATTATAATCCGCATAGTGAACAAAATTTACACTTTTAAGAAACTTTGAGCAGCCTTGCTTCACCTTTTATATATGGTTTTTATCCTCTTATCAACAGTCTCATTGTTAAATTTTGACACATTTATTTCCATAAAGAACCACAGTCAAAGAGCCATACTTAACAGAATTTCCAATAAGTGAAATAGAGCTTTGGTATCCGATTGAATATAAATATTTAGTAAAAATGAATCAAACAAATATTTTACAGATAAATAAAATGATTAATGAAGAATTACGATATTAAACGACGTAAAAAAACAAGGACGGGTATGCTGGGCTATGATAAAATTGTAACATTACCACCAGAATTGCTCCTCATTTCCATAATACCGTAGAAGTACTGAATTTGATTAAATTTTTAAAGAAATTAAATAAGAGCACTCGTTTTTTTCCTTGTCCATAACTTTATATTTATGACATTTTATAGCTATTTAAGTAAGAAATGACACTTCTCCAATCTTTTAAACTGAAACCTATTTGTAAATTTCCTAGCCTATGGTAACCCAGCCAGCAAGTGGCCCACTTTTCTCCGTCGTAATAATTAATTTTCCAATGTCCCTCACTTCCTTCTTGCTCCTCCTATTTTGATCCATCCTCGACTGTCTCTCCCTCCCTTTATCTTGCCCAACCACTCCTACACCCTTTCTTAAAGCCACCCCAAGTCAATTAACCCTCTCTCAGAGAAATCAAATTAATGCTTCCACTCCGGCCGCCGCCGGCTACCACCCGGCCAGCCCATTTGCATTCCTATCCTGCAGTGCAACGACGGTCAAAGTCAAGGCTGTATCCTCTACTCGTCTTTCGAAAGAGGGAAAATAGAGACAAAGATGAGAGAGGAATTGAAGGCAAGCAAAAGATCGTAGTCGTATCTCGAGATTGTTGCTGATATAAATCCCAAAATATCTAATAGGGCCTAGGAAAAAATTGGAATGAGTTTAAAATAATCTCTATGATTATCAGTTTTACCTTTTTTAGTTGTTTTAACTCATAATTTTTTAATTCCGAGATACCTAAGATATTACGTAGCGCTCGATAACTAGATAAACTTTTACATACACTCATGACTTTATCTTGTATTTCAACTTTTGATTGTTTGTTAAAGCAATGCATAACTTCTCTGATGAAGTGTCCTTCATTTCGGTACACTATTTGATATTACCATCATGCTATGAATTTTTGTACCCTTGAGAATAAGAAAAGAGTGGCAAAATAGTAAGGAGAGGTAAAATTACTGTGGAAAAGGGCAAACTTTTATTGTTAGTTCCAAAAAATGACGGCAGAGTTTGTGCACATGACACGCACATTCATCTCAAATGAAGCTGTCCTATATTTATTTTGATCTCGTTCCTCTGCACACTCTCAAAATGGGTCATGAATTCTCTTGTAGTCGCGGACGGGGAGGGCGCAGCCACTTCCTATTGAGTAGCCCACAAAAATACTCATGCATACATTCCTGTCGCTACATCACTAGATAAATTCCTTCTCGTCCTAATATATCGTTCGCTTCCATTGTCCTTTATATTCCGCCAATGTGTACCTTTTCAGTACCATTCCATTCTACCGATCTCCAGTGCTTTTCACACATATTTTGGAATCGGAGGACGCTACTGAGCATATATCTTCTCCGAAAAATACATACTGGCTCAATTATTGACCGAAATATGATATGGGAACATCGAACTGCTGTCTTTTGCAATTTTCATACCATTCATGTTTCATGCAGAAGTAAAAATATGACATTCAATAATCAGTTAAAAAAATATTCTGCAAAAGTTATACTGAATCGTCTTGAAAATACATTACTTGAATAGGCATATACCTATAATTTGGGCCGGTTCGCAATACATTCATGAGTCTTAAATAGAGTGTGCATGAAATACGTTGCTGTTTATGAAAGAGCAAGATCAAAGGTATTAGTAAATAGCGCTCTTTCTGAGGGACTTGTTAGGTGATAGAATTTTGTTTGCTTTTCATTTGGAATGGACATACTCTGGGCATAAATATTTCGTTCCCAAACATCTGTTTAATTAGAAACATATTATCGGTCAGTATTTAGGTACATTCCACACCGAAATGCCAACATTTTTTTTTCAAACATGATGAATCCCTCTTTCACTGCTAGTTGTATCGCCCCAGCCAACAGTGTCTATCAGAGAGAGCAAAGTGGATAGTTGCCCTCCCGTAGTAGGTTTCTTTTTACTTTTCCTGAACGCGCAGATATCCATCACCTCTTAATCATACCTTCTGCATTTACAACAATGAAAGAGGGAAAATAGAGACATAGATGAAAGAGGAATTGAAGGAAAGCAAAGGATCATAGTCGTATTTTGATATTGTTGTTGATATAAATCTCAAAATATCTAATAGGGCCTAAAAAATTAAGATGAGTTAAAAATAATCTCTATAATTATCAGTTTTACTTTTGTTAGTTGATTTAACTCAATTTTTTTTAATTCCGAGATACATAAGATAGTACGTAACGCTCGATAACTAGATAAACTTTTAAATACACACATGATTTTATCTTGTATTTCAACTTTTGATTGTTTGCTAAAGCAATGCATAACTTCTCTGATAATGTGTCCTTCATTTTGGTACACTATTTGATATTACCATCATAACGTGACGTGAATAATGGATACTCTGAATGGTTGGCAGCCCTGCCATCCCCCTTCGTTGGTCACACTACGTCCGCCACTTCCTCCATCAAACGAAAGAGGTGGACCAATAGAAACGCACCCACTGACAATGATCGTCCGAGTGTTTGCACTACATCGGACTCCTAATAGCCACTCACATGCAATCACCAAAGCAAGGGCTGCAGGGCAAAATAGCCGGCGGAGAAATAAATAATGACGGAGTATTTCTACTCCGAAAAAATCGTCGTTCTGACAATTGGCCCTAAGTTGTATGGATGGCAGAAATAGTGCACAAAAAGCCTGCATTAGAGTAGACATTTTTACACAACGCTTAAAATATTTGCAGCATTTTCAACCTTTTCACAACAATTATCATAGGAAACTGGAGAAAAATAGTTAACGTTCGGCAACAATCGTCGTTTTGACATCAGACCCTAAATTGTTTGGATGGCTGGGAAAGCGTACAAAAGACTTGAATAAGGGTGGACATTTTGACATAATGCTTAAAAAATTTGCCACCTTTTCAACCCTTTTACAACAATTATCATACCAAACTGGAGAATAATGTTTAAATTTTAGCAACATGATAATTTAGAGTGTTGTCATTGATTTTTTTACACCTCCGGATAATTCAGACATATTTTCACTTTCCTAGCCATGAGTAGTGACTAATTTAATTCGTGAAGGGAAACCGCAAGACCCCAAATATGAGTAGAGAGAGGAAATAGCTCTATACGCAGCGATAGTAAATTCCATACGTTATAAATACGTATGTCGTTCAGCTATTACCGACCTATTCATTTGACCAAACAATGGTTTGGGCAAAATAATAATAATAATAATAATAATATCGTTTATTTTCGTAGGCACTGGGGCCCATGAGAAAATATAAGTACAGCTTTCTACATTTCACATTGAGATAGATAAATAAAAGAAAAAAGTAAATAAATATATATACATATACAGACAAATGTGAACAGTGCATATCGTCTAGTGCATGAAAAAAAAAACAATACAATATTTTCGACAAAAAATAAATAATCGCACTTAGATATACTTAACACACTAATTACAAAATTTAAGGTGACAAACAAAAGAAATATGAACAAGAGATATGAACATAAAAAAGTGAATATAAACAAGAAATATGAACATAAGAAAGTGAATATAAACAATAAATATGAACATAAGAAAGTGAACATAACAAAAGAGATTTAACTTGGGGATAAGGAGGCATTCTTCAGAAACCCATATGTGCTGTGTTTAAACCTATTGATGTTTGTACTGCTTCTTATTTGGGCTGGGAGAGAGTTCCATATTCGTGAGGATTATTGAGTAAATCTCATCACACAGTGCGCCAATCCTTTTAGTCATATCGTCCGTTAAAATCAATACGACCTTTGAAGAATTCTTACTTTCTCAGCTGTACATCAGTACATAATAATGGAAATTGACTACAAAATTGACTGCATGAAATATTACCAGTCTTTGACAAAAGTGTATAAAGGATAAATTAGGTTAAACTGCAAAAAAAAATTATACAAACACGGAGAAAAATTGTGTTGCTGAAGGGATTGAAACGAGTGCAAATAAAAGTAGAAAAAGGTTTCCAACGCCAAACAAAAAGAAAAACGTTCACCAATTATACCTTAACAATAAATGCCTATCCCAAAATCCCTGAAAGTCCTCCTATTTCATGAATTAAAAGATCGTTGGTAAGCTATTATGGTGATACGCTTTGTATTTATTACTAGCAGGCCACACTGGAGACAGGGAAGGAGGACCAGAGACGTGGGTAACTAGGATTTCATGACCATATAGAATTTTTTAGTTTTCTCTTTCCTTATTTCGTCAAGAGGATTGCCTACCCGGCAGGATGTCATACAGCAGAAGTAATATGGCATGCCGTAACAACTGTAATAGGAAAACAAAAGCAAGGATGCATTGGAAACGTCTGAAAGCAGTACTAAGGGCTATAAGAGAAAGAGATACACCTTCGTGCCAATTTAAGCTGCAATCCTTTCAGCCGTATGGAAACGCATAGCGGTCGAACAAACAGACATCCTCTTTTATACAGATACTAGCCTGCCGCTAGGCGTTGCTCGGTGAGGATGCCACTCTGAGAAGGGAAAACTTAGAACTTGGAATTCATGGTCATATTGACCTATCAATGGGGAAATTCCAAATAATGTAAGAAGAAACCCGATTTGTCGGAAATGCACGGTTAAAAGGACAGCAAGGTTATTCGTGGGTCATTTAGCTGTGAACGGTGAAGTTATGAGAAATGGCAGTATTGGAACTGGAAGTCAACAAATCGGCCTTCACCTCGCACACAGTGCGCACAAAGATATAGAGGCATGGCAATGGGAATGACTGGGGAATGGGTGATAGGTAGCGCTGAGCGCACTTGCAGGGTTTGGTAATGAGAAAACAATGCAAAGGACATGTCGGGCAAGACCGAAAGTAGCGTTATGGGGTTTTCGAACATGAGATGCATCTATGTGATAATTTTGGGCGCAATCCATGCAACCGTTCGGAAACGCATGCGGGAAAAACAAACAACTCTTTCTTATATATACATAAATGAGCGGCTATTTTGATTACATGTAGGAATTACTGTGATCCCTTAGCACATCGCTGGGGGGATAAAGGGATACAGAGAAAGGGGTGAGGACAAGATCTTCAATAATGTAGGGCGTAAGGGGAGAGGGAGCAAAAGGGTAATAAGAAGTATTCCTTTGGTGGATCTGCTCGATGAATAAGGAAGCGTTGGCGAAGAAGTGAGTCATCCGCAATGCGGCCCTCCCCCTCGTGGCGGCAAACAGGGGAGAAAGGAAAGGTGGTTTAAAATAAAAGGGAGCAGTGCTGAAAGAAGAGATATAATAAAAAGACAGCGCAGCGACTAAATTCTCATCTCACGCGAGTGGGGGTGAATTTGAAATTTGGGCGGACGAGAGAGGGTGGGAAAAGGATAATAAGCAATTTAAAAAATGCGCAACGTAAACTACGAAGTCCGCTCAGGGAATATGACGGTTCATTACTGATGAATGAACTGGCGAGTAATTAGGCCCATAAATTTAGTCGAGAAAATAAGCAACCATAATTGGTGCCCTAGAGACGCATAAAAGAGCTGCTTCATTACAATTTTAATGCACCTACTCTTTTCATTTTTTAATCAGAGAACGCGAGCTTCGCGAGTAAAATAGACCTTTCTCCCGAGACAACGTGATGCGGCATTTTACAAAAGGTAGGTCCAGCTTTTGTTGACAGTGTCTTGCTTTTACTCCCTAGAAAATCTTTATTTAAAGCATCTTCTTCAGTTGTCAAGTTTTACTTGCGGGAAAAGGCTCACTTTTGCCTCAGTTGAACCATTAAATCAAAATAACATTTATTTAAATCGGAATAACTTCCCGCGATGAGCTACCTTGTTTTTCTTTATTTATCAGTGCAATATCATCAGACAATAACTCATAGTTGAGAAATTGAAAAGAAACACAAAACACTGACGAAATGTATCAAAGCTATCAAAGTAAAGATTTTAATACATGTGCTCTCTAAAATAAGATTATGATAACACATAAAAAATACCTTCAATCGGAAACTTGAAATATCTCTTGAAATGATTAGTAGCTACCCGTAATAATATCATGAAAAACAAATATCGCAGCATGAGAGCAAATTATGTGCTTTCTTCTTACTTGTAGCGGCTACCTGATTTGCCATACCTGTCAATTAAAGGGAAACACATTATGAACAATAATCCTTAAATGAAATATATTATCCCATGAAAGTCAGCGTTATATTACTAAACTTTTTGAACTGGAGCCGTAAAAATTACATTAACGAAATAAGTACCAAGTTTTCAGTCTTAATTTATGCGTATGCTGCAAAAAATATTAGATTAAAAAACTAAAAATCCTAGCTGGAAAAGTCATTTGATCAGAAAATGTAGTGTACACTCAAGCAGACCTCAAAACGAATGAAAAATTGTTTTAGACAGTGAGTGAATGCGTGAAGGTAATACCTAAAAATTAGACGTGAATGTTTCAAAGGAATGAAATAAAACTATTTTAAGCTCCGATTGGCCTAAAAACTAGAAGTAGCAATGCACCACGGCCAAGATGAAACCAGTACATACAGCTTTCCAGACCAGCAGTGCAGCGAGGGGGGTATAAAACCTCCTCCAGAACTCAGAGAGTTTTTTTTTTAAGTTCAATCAATTTAATTAATTGGAGTAATATTACTTATAGAATAGTTTAAAGATTAATAAAATATCCCTCCGAAAGTCATAAAACTTACTTTTCAACCATTTATCTTAATTTTTTTCTGGGAGAGGGCTCCCGCACCTCCCGCTTACCCTGGCGGGTAACCCCCAAACCCTCTCAGTATTGGTTGCGACTAAACCCCCTAGCCTTATTTCTTAACTGTGTCCCCATTACAGACCTACTTAGACTGCTATTCGAACTATAAGTGGCTTAATTTGCGTAAAATTAATGCATACCGGGAAAGTCCCATCTCGTCGGCTAAGCAAATTGAAGCCAATTTTCCCAGAATCAAACAAGTGGTAAGAAAATACCATTTACACAGTTTAATTTCCTCGATTCCACCGCAGCTTTTAGATGATGAATTTCCTCATGCACCCCATCACCACATAAAAAATTTAAAGCTTCATAAATGTATGCTGTGGTAAAACATCTACATGATAGAGTCTAACTAAAAATATTAAAAATGGTGGATTAAGTCCCAAAATGAAACATGAAATTCACGCGTTGATATCCAACAAGTAGCGAGGAAAACTTCCCCTTTTTCGTCGCAAACCAACGAAATAGGAATGATTTTTTGTATCTAAACACTCGCTGCTAGAGTTGTCATATTCAAAAATAAATGTGAAGAAGAAAAATTACCCAAGTGATGCACTAGTAACACGTGCAAGCCTGCCACAGTTACATACCATGTGGAATCATAAGTTATTATTTATTAAGTAAGCGGGAATGTAAATATTCTAACCATTTGATAAATCTCAAAATACGACAAACTATAAACTGGGGGGATAAAAGAGTAAAAAAGAATAGTAGAGAGAAAATGGACGGCGTCCATCGAAGCGATTTAATAGATGCAAGATCGAAGAGGAGACGAAAGCTGTTGACTGCTGCGGAGGCCAAGTGTGGATTGGGCAGAACGGTTACACTTCACGCCGCTGCTTCAAGGAGTGGTGTGATTTGTAATGAATATACTGCATGTAAAGGGAGAAAAAATCCGTTGCTTTGAACCTTCCCCTCAATTTCAAGTGGATAAAAGCTGCAGCAATTGAACCTCGCCAAATTTTGGAGGGTGTACACTCAGGGAGAGGTTTCTGAGGAAAATGAACTCAGCCAGATTATACCCACTTCCCCAATTTCAATATCACTTGCCATTATCCTTAGATGTGAGAAATTCTACGTGAATTAGCTATGTGCATAATGTCTTCTTCATTCCCATTTTGCACTATGCGCTCAGCTCTCTGAAGTTATGCGAATACTCAGTATACTGGTGGTTGTTTTTCGGGTTCATTCCGCGTTGACTCATATTTTTCGGACATTCAAATATTGTATTGTAAACAGCAAACGTAGCAAGCGTGTAAAAATAGACGCGTAGTATGAAGGAAAGAAGTGGTATTTAGTCAGGAACACTGCTGGACTGACTAGCACGCGCTACACAGCTGAACTGAAAATTAGGGAAGCAATTCTGTGTATTAGGGGTTAAGTGCGAAATACCTATGTTTATGGTTGCCATACTTAAATTCAATTAAGAGGTATTTATTGCATCAATAGTTCGTATAAATTAAATCTTTAATTACAAATAAGTCAGACGTTGAATTATTACATTTGGAATATTTACTATAGTATACTTTATTATAAGTATACTTGTGAAACAATGGAATTTCTGATAAGGTTTGAAACAGTATAGTGAGTAAAATTATTGCGGAGGCTTCCGCAGTGAATTGATTGGTGATTGTTTTTCGGGTTCATTTCGTGTTGACTCATATTTTGCGGACAACCACGATTTATTCCCTGAGTGCTTAAAAACTTTAGATTTTAGTGCATTATATACCGTTATTCTTAGAAAAAGCTTTTAAATCTTTTTTTTATTTTATTATCATTCTTTTTTGATGTGACGGAAGCTGTCTACTTCTTCTTAACCCAAGCCAAAGCGAAAGCATGCAAAATTCGTCACGTACAATGGAAATAATCGCGCTAAAACAGAATAAGAAACAAGAAAAATAGAACTTTGCATTTGAATACAGTCTTCTTCATTAAGATTCATTGAAGGCTATGCCTAGAATTTAACAAATTAATTCGAAAGAAGTGAGAAAGAATTAAAATGATTAATCTCAAGCCGTAACATGTTTTCAGCTTTATAAATAAGATGCACAAAAAGTTTGACTACGTTATTAGTTTAATTGCAATTTATACAACAAAATGAGCAGAAACCGTACAAATGGCAAAGTATTATGAAGCTATGTTCGGAATTTAATGCTGCAGATCACATTAATGATTATGCTGCTGATATAATAATTCCTTTATATTTGGAGGTGGTCACGATAAGTTCTGCAAAGGATAAGAAGGAAAAAGTACAATCACCCCTTTGGTTGGTCGGAATGAGCATTTTAGACCGGCCGTAAGATTCCCAGGGTATCACAAATCCCCTCTCGACCAGCTCCTGTATAAATTACTACACGGCATTATCGACTCGGCAGTGTCACTCCCACCGTCCATCGCACGCTTATCCCCGCCTGTCTTCGCCACCGCTGACCCTTCCAAACCGCAGGCAGAGTTCTGGGAAATCCAAAAGGCCCACGATCGTACTCCACTGGAAAAAGATATGTCTCCTCCGCGGGAAACTTCTATTTTTCCATCCTACTACCCTTCGGACTGAGGAAGAGCGCACATGTAGCAGAGCGAGAGAACCGCTAAATAATTGAGGAGCTAATCAAGGTCTCGGGAGCATTATGACCCTACCCTTCGATCCCAAAACCTACGCCCCCTTCTTTTACCTAACGGACACGGAGCGGCCTTTCGTGGACGACCGATTGTCTGAGGAAGGGAACTGTGGTCCCTCAACCACCTTTCATCTTCCTCCCTTTCCCTATGTACAACATTCTGGGTTCCACGTACCGGGTAAAACTTTCTTGCATTTATATGCATCCATATTTACATTAGATCTTTCTCAGTAGATTTCCGCAGGTTTTCACGCCCCACTTCTTATGTAGGCGTTATCCTGCAGTGTTTTATTTCCAATAAAAACGGAAGTCAGTATATGTCCCACGTTTGTTCCCATCTTTTTACACTCGGTAAATGTAAATTTGTTTAGTTATTCACTCTCTTGATGTTTTTTACACTATGCTTCCGCAGTTTTTTTACTAATTTGACTACATTTAATTTCAAGAGTAACTTCACAATGTATTCCTCTGCAAATATTCCAAGTGTGGTGAGGGGTTAGATGGAGGATAGGACTGCCTATTCCCAATATCGCCCAATAAAGACGTATTGCTTGTATTATTAAGGTTAATCATTTCTGTAAAACTCACCAATTTTATCCCCTATATACTATTCCCGAAAAGCATTTTTCCGGAACTTTCCAACATCCCACTTTGCACAGCAGTTCTTTATTCTAACCCTTTCCTACGATTAACCTCTCTTGAATAATAATAATTATTTCCTAATAAGTTTTTGAACCAAGTTGGTTTTACGAAGCCAAGGGGGTACTTTAAAACTATTCTGTCAATCACAACTAGTTCGAAAAAAATAGCATAGACACCAAACCTTCCAAAACCAAGTTCATTGCCATGTGGGACACGTGTTCCATGTTTTTGAATTTCCTCAGGTTACATTAGATGTTTTTGCTTCTAGCACCAACGGCACTGAAAATGCACCAATATTTTTTATCAGAAGTGAAAATATGATATTTCCGGGGCCTTGATTCTATTTGGACTCTGAACTCTCCCACGGAACATCAATTTCAAACATAATTCACAGTGTCCGGCGATGTCTGGTGGAAATGCACTACGTGTCGAAACCGGGTCGGTATTTTGTAAATAAAATTGTGTCGAAATTTACCATTTTATTTTATTCTCATGGATCAATTTCAAAGCTTCAATCATATTAAATTTCTTGTGCAGTACGAGATATTGTTTCCCTGTTTCTGTTCGAAAATATATATAACGGCATTTTTGGCGAAGAAAACGAGATTCAAATAAGCTTTCCTCTATCAGATTCTATTGGAAGCCACTATTCCCCATATTGACATCATCACAATTGCCCTCCACCCTTATCCCACCACACCACGTGAACTCGCTCCACCAATCTCTTCGCTTGGACCAAACATTTTGTCACCATATCACAACCAAAGAAGGCAACCGGCCTTCGATCTCTGCATCCGTAACGAGGAAAAACCTCAACCCTCAAGTATCAGGCCTTCTATTCCTGACTTTGTCTGTCTCGTTGTTCGCACCATGCGGTCATCTTTTGGCCAAAGAGAATTTTTTTATGGCAACTGTTATAGTAGTGGAACAGTTAAACATTATTGAACGTCGTTTACATTGAACATACATGAACGATTTGGTATTACAGAGATCAGGACACCAAGTTGAGTTACAGCTCAGCGGGCCCGGGAACCAAGTTGGAGACTTATAAGCCCGCGCTCCTAATGAGGGGTTCGGATGGGAAGGGAGAAGGAAAGAGGCGGCGCCGCGATAGGCGCCCGTCCACAAATCTAGGATAGGGATAGGGTTGGAAGTGAAGGACGGGGTCAACGCCTCTCCGCTATAGAAGCGAATAGGGCCCACTAAATAGCGATACCCGGCATCAGCCATTAATGTGCCAACGATTTTCGTGGATTTTCCTATTAAAGAGAAAAATCCATCGATCAAACCGTTGGATGGCATGGCAACCGATTTAGAATAGCAACCAATTTAGAATGGCAACCGATTTTGAGTAGTTGTTGGAGTCCGTTACTACCATGCCGGGGGCCCACGTTCCATTTTGTATTACCCTGAAAGTGAATAGAAATTTAATAAAAATGATCACAGTGAACTCCTTAAAAGGTCTAAGTCCCTCGAGGCATTGTAACGCGGCAGCCGCTCACCCTAGGAACGTAACATGAATTGGCATAATAATTTAAAGGGCCTTTATAGAGTGATATGTTCCACCGGCAATTCATACATCGTGCTTACTCGCGATATGACGAATTGTGTTAGCAAAAAAAAACTAGACACCAATGGAAAAATATTCGCAGCCGACAGGCGAGATATTTTCTCTGCGGGATATTTCAAAATGTCTAAAAATGTTCACACCTTGATGCTTAATAAGACTTTGGCACGCAAATATTATCTCAAGTGAAAAATCTTATCAGATCGGTGGAACAAAAAGGCAGCTACTAGAAGCGCAAGTTTACGGCTGAGTATTCCACAGCGCCACCACCCGACTCTGCACGCAATTAAAAAAAAGAAGAATTTCTATCAACAGAAATAAAGTGATAAATAAAAACTGTGAAGACGCCTATCTGCACGCGATGGACGGAGGCATGAAATACCTATGTGTCCAAAGTTAATTACACTGACTACAATGATAATTCTTACATTGCTTACTCACATTTATGATCCGTCACGCACTTGAAGTAATAATCGTTAGTAACGAGCTATGCTGCCGTCAATACTTTGACTTACGAAGATATAATCAGCTTTTACAAGAACAACATAACAAGGGAATTCATAAGCAGCAACATCCGCACGATAAGATGCGATGATACACCAATGGATAACATTCACTAGCTTTGAAAAAAATATTTGCCTCCATTATTAATCATTATATCCAAGACAAGTTTCTTAGCAATGGAAATTTATTTGTATGGCTGAGGATAGAGCTCACATTGAACTGAGCCACTCGGTGTTTCATTGACCATTTCATTTATAGACCTGCTCATGATGAATGGTTTCCATAGATTTTAGGTGATATTGCTTAAATATAAACGCCCAATTCCCAGATTAGCATAGTGGAAGTTTCAGTTCAATAACTATAAAATACATTTTACTCTCCTCCTTATTAAAGGCAAAATGGCAATATTATCGACACTAAAAATAGGCGTCAAGAATAATTAATGATTATAGAACATTCGTGTGGTATCGAAATAATATCAAACAGGGAATATTCGATTATAAATTTGCAGGCCTTTCATGCTGTCAGCACTCACGGAGTGCAAAATGCAATGACAATTATGAGATAACAATATTACGTGACATCGCAATCGATTCGTAGCGATACTGAAACTACACAAGTCAAGCCTTTTCTAATTTAAAATGCTATACGATGTTACGAACATACAGGAATTGGCGCTGGAATTCATACGAACGAATAAATCATTATTATCTTCTGAAAAGTAATGAGATTTATTTTATTCGATGTAAGATCATCAAGAGTCACATCGGCAATGTAAGAGGATGAAGGAATGGCAAAGGAATGTCTTCGCTGAAGAGCTTTCGATGCCCAAATCTGTCTGGAGTCCTTGAGATATAAGAATGGGAATGGAGAAAAAAATTAGGCGGGAAGTTGCGAGAAAGAAAGCGAAAAACTCCCCCTCTTTCCATAATTTCGATAATAATGGCGTGATGAGGAAAAACAGAGCGAGACCTCAACGCTGGCCGCACTTCCTTGCAATCTTTTTGACGGCGAGCAGGAAATGACAACCTTTTGGCAAGAGGAAGCCAATTCGAAAAAAAAGGGAAAAGGACGAGGGTAAAAAATATAAGTGCGCCACTCTCCTAAGAAAGTTTTCAGCCGAGAGTGCAAACGAGGGCAGCGGAAATAAAATGAGAAGGGGAGAAAATGAGTTTGCGAGAGGAGCATAAATCCTTATCCGCGTGACACTTAGGCAGTCCAGGAAAACATGGTTGCCCCTTGTTCTATCTGGCTCAGCAATCGGGGATGCACCCTCGCAATATTCTCAGGGTTCTATCTCCTTCCACCTCTCCCAAGTGCTTATCTGGGGCCATCGCGAGGAAATGAAAATATGTGGAAAAGGACCGATGTGAGACCCTACTCATCTAGACCGTTGGGATTAAGATATCAGCGGGGAGGAGGTGCCGCTTTAGAAACACATTTAGATTAATAAAACTCCACATCAATGATTTATTAAACATTTCAAATGCTAAACTTTAACGATGACAAAAATGCCAAAAATGGATTAATAATGCCTAATCTCTGAGGAGCTACCCGCAAGGAATAACTACTTATCTATGGCTAAGTTCCAACAACACGTATCTGAAATTCGGCCGGTTTGAGTAAATTATCTTAAACAAAGTGTAATAACATTAAAAAAATAAAATACGAGCAAAAAACATCTCTATGTTTGCAATTGAATACTTCTTTTTCAGTTTTGTGAACTTTTGGATTTTAATTTCTGTGGCCAAGTCAAAAAAAATTATCCCTTTTTTGCTCTCCTGAAAATTTGCTATTTTTGTGATACGTGTAGTAAGAACTTAGCCATCGTTATGTTTCTCTGCATTGGTTAATAATATCATTAAACATACAAATGACATGATACATTCATGAAATGAAGGCAAAGGTAAAAATATTAAATTTTGGAAAGCGCTATAAGTGCCCATTGTTACTGCACGAGGAAAGAAGATTGCACATAATTAGAATGTTTTAGAGATTTAATCATATACTACTTTTGAAGATTTATATTACATTTTAGATTCTATTACATAGCATTATAGGGTAATAGTGAACCGTTTGATCATTGTTTTATCTCCATATCTCTTCAACGTTGATGAAATATATAAAAAGAGTAAAATGTAGATAATACGAGCTCGATTTTAATGATCATAATTTGGTGATACGCTTCTCTTTAAACTCAACATTATATCCAAATATTCTGAGCCGTCTTTGAATGCTATCAGTGATGGAATTTTTATTCCTTAACTTTCATGTAAATCATGCCTCTTCAGAATAAACCCCAGGGGCTAGGAAGGGATCATGTTGGGCTTAAAGGGTGAAACATTCGTGATAGAGGAATGAGTCGTGGGTGGTTGAAAGGGCTGACAGGCGGTGGAGTGAGGTCCGTACATGGAAGCGAAAATGTTCGTTGGGCCGTAAGCGAGGGAGGGCTTTTCATCCCACGTCCGGAATTTGGGAGGAAAAGAGTGGAGTGGGAAGGGATGAAAAAATGGTAGAGCGTACAATAAAGGACTGTTTAGGGCATTGGGGTTGTCGGGATCGCAATGATAGACTATCTAAGAAATCAATAGGCTAACGTAAAAAATAACTTATCGCCTTAGAAAATGAATATAAACAATGACATGTCCCATGTGGTGCCACAAAACTGATGTGACTTATTAACCCATCCCATTATAACCCAATGTTGCCTCTATGCAATGTCAAAAATTTTTAAATTTTCTGCTATATTTAGGAAACATCTAAACTACGCATTATTTGAGGTGTAAATTGTGTTAGCAAAATATTTAGCTGCCATTAAATTATGATTGAGTGCAAAATTTTCAAGTTTTCAAAATGAAAAATGTTGAAACTTGATATCTCCTAGAAGCAGCCCTGGGTTAGAAAGGGTTAATGCAGTGCCTTGTCTTGCGTGAGAAAAATTTAAGGTATTTTTATAATGCCCTTACAAAGTGATTTAAAAAAAATTAAGCCGCACAAGTAAAAATTTAAGGAACATCTACAAAAAATATTAATTTTACACTAAACTCATAGCCAAAAAATAAAAATTTTCACTAAAATGAAAAATTCAGTTCATTTTTTAAATTAAATAATCGACCATCAACCAAAATGGAATGGCCTATTATGCAAAGACTATAGCAGTTTTGGTTTTCATTTAATCATACTTTACACATTTATTAAATATTTATTCATTGGCAACTCATTAATTCATAGAAATATAATAAAAAACAGAGTCGATTTGCGCTAAATCTCGTCATTTGAATTGAATTCGTTTAATAAAAGACGTTAAAAGGATTCCATTTTTTCTTGCGTTAGATAAATATGTAAACTACTGCGTGATGACACAGAGATGGAATTTAAATTCTTGAAATTTATTGGAAATGCATGCAGTTATCGCCTTGCGTGGTAATAAGCAGACAATTCGTTCAAAATAAATGTTCATTAATGTCATAAGGGTAAGGCTATTTATGTAAGGTGAGCTAAGTTCGAGAAGCTTTAAGTTTATGCAATAATCACAAACATAATCATCATCATACCCAATTATATTTTAACTCTCATTTTTAATCTCTGTAAAAATAATGATTTGGGTCCCAATAATTCCTCATTCATACGTGTCTTGAGGTATTTAAAGAATTAAAGTGAAAATAAGTGTTCTTTACGGAACCGATTTAAGTAAATACATCATATGTAGAGATGCCTGAAAATCGCAAATGCGATAAATGCGATATAGATACGATGTGCGCAAATAAATGCGACATAAATGCGATGACTGAACTTTTATGATATTATTACGCAAATTTGCCTTTTCGACGGCAAAATTCGTATATTTTGTGCCTAGCGCAGTTAAAATGCTCCGCCGACATTCACCGCTTAAAGCATATGAGCGACTGGCCAGCTGCCACTTGGCTGGGACTCTACGTGGTCGCGAACTACAAGTGGGCGCGGGCAAGCTACACCTCCACCACTATGTGTCATATTATTTAATTTATTATTGTTCTACAGCATAATTACTTGAATATTCTGTATATTGTCATATAACTATGTGTCACTACATTTTATCTGAGAGAACTCATTATATTCGGATACAAAAAGATTTCATTTACATAAACTCTTGATTAATATGCCAGTATATATTAGATTGGCAAATATTATGAAGCAATAGCAGTGCACGATAAATTAATGGTAACATTTGGAGTTTCTTTAGCTGTTCTGGATCAGGAATGGCTTGATCCCAATATTGACATAAAATTCATTTCCCTGGAAGTTCATTTCAGATTTATCCGAAAGCCAAAATAGAATCCTTATATTCTTCAACATTAACTCGGTCAGCATAAATATCTCTAAAAAAACTCAAAACTTGGCTACGTTGGTATTTTTTCTTCTATTTTTTGCCATAAAAGTCTATAATTCTTATATAATTAATCAACAATGAAAAGATGGAATATAGCGAAAAAAACGTAATAAAATCCCTTGAAGTCATGCTATTTATAGATAAGTATGTTACCCTGAACCTGAATTTCGAGTGAAGTTACATTACGAGCTTGGACGGGTATGAACCTACTTTTAAACAATTTCATAGTCGTTGTGAACTGACCATAGAGAATATAAGCGGGTGGAGAATACTATGAGCAAAGTGGGGCTAGAGATCAGTAAACGGGATTAATAGAATGAAAAAAATACAGTAAATGATTTCGAATGGAATGATAATGGGAGGAGGTATCATGAAATTCGTTCTTCAGGACGTAACCTGCATGGAGAAGGAACCTTACTATTCTTCCTCGCACTACTCACGATCTAGTCCACATAACGGAGAATATCAGAACTAGAAAAAGCGCTGTAGTGCTGTCTAGTATTTGGACGAGTATGAGGGTTTTTTATTTTACTGACGGAACGGCGAGGCAATTAAGGGAAATGAAGGCGGAAACCGCATCGAATCGAGAGAAATGTCTTAATTAGCTGGTAAATAAACAATAAGATAAAGAAATGCATCTTATAAAGGACTCACAATATTTATGATGGCATATTTGCAAGGTACGACGCGGAACTATAAGCCTTACTCAATAAGCAAGTAAAAGAAAATGACTAGATGAGAAATTCTGGAGAAAAAAGGAAAGCTTCGAAACTGAAAAACGTAGAACGCTATAAACCGATTTTTGTACGTAAATATCTGGAAATCTTTAAAACATAATTACCATTTGTGCCATGCAATTCCCGAAATCCAATGTCTATTTAAAACCAGCTGTTGCTTATTCCTTTTATTCCTTAATGGCTTTGTGAGTTTGCGCGATGGGATTAAAAATTTAATATACATTGGGGCGGTAGATTCTTTTGGAACAGTAAAAAGGAACTACTTGTCCTATTAAAAATACCAATAACATGATGCATACTAGCATTAAATAATAAAAAACAATAAAACTAGACTTTGCATCGGTCTTTCTCACCAAACCCACGACCATAATTCTTAAAATTTCACCGAGACACCTGCGTGAGCTACAATCAGCTAGCACCCAGAATTATCTCCTCTAATCTAGTACTAGTCCCTAAGTTAATAGGCCAATGTCGTCTCCAACTCAATCTATCCTCTTATCCGCTAACCAATTCTTCTCCCTTTTTCCCTTTCTCACTTGCACTGCAGCGTCGTTGTGTTCCACATTCTCCCGAATTTCTTTCGGCGTCAAAGGGGAGGGATCTCATCAGCCTCAAAATTCCTCCGAGAGAGCTTGGAAAGGGTGGTGAGTTGAGATAGGGAAATAAACACGTGGAGGAAAATTTTGTGCGGTTGGTGGGGGAAGGGTACATGGGGAAAGGAGAAGAAAGGAAACCACACCTTCAGGCCACAACATTCTCAAGGATCCACCGCCCAATGTGTGGACGAGGGCAAGGAAAATATTTGAGAATGGAGAAATAAGGTGGTGTTACTACACCTTCATTTTCCTTGCCACTTCAATTGCATTTCTAAACATTTGAGCATGATGAACAATTGTTGTCTTAAATGGCATTATGTGACGTATGAAGGAGTGATAAGACATAGGGTACAAGTGATTTTTTTTCAAGACTGAGCAGGGTATAGAAAATAAATCAATTGGTTTTCCCACTCATATGATTCAATACGAGTTACTAATACAATTAAGAAAAAATCTTAATACTTCGAATATAAATATTTTTCAAACAACTTTTTTCGACATGCTGTGATTTTGAATTAACTAAATACAGGCTTCTATGTAAATTTTCATACTGTATCCGCAAATTGTCAGTATAAAAATTTCCTTAGTGGAAATTAAGAATAAAAATAAAAAGAGAGAAATAAAGATTTTGCTCAATAATAAGTAAATATGTCAACTATGAGCATAGCGCATATTTTTTCACAATAAAGTTGAATCTTTGAGCATTTAAGTTTGTTCAAGGCATAAAATTCTCTCAATGTACTCTCTTACTAACCAAAATTAATTTATTTTCGGCAAACAAGAGAATGTCTGGTTTACATTTGAAAGAAAAACTGATTTGAATTTATTTACAGCGTGCTTAAACGAAATCGTGATTTCTGATTCCAACTTCTACCTTCTCCCCATTCAGTTTTCTATTGCTGTTATTTACAAACCGCTTAAATTATTTTAACTTCATCCTTTCTGCTGCGTGGAGTGTGAAATTACGAGTTTACAGGCAACTGAGGGAGAAACGTTCTAAGTTGAGGTTGAAGCGCTGGTGAGATATTTGATTAAAAATACTTGAAAAAAAACAAGGCAGACAAAAACAAACATTATTCCATAATATTTCATGAAAATTTTTTATTGGCAATAGAAATGGAAAACCGGTTTTATTGCACTCGATTTGTATTGCTCGGGGGTTTTAGCGGTTGCTGGTGTGGACTTTTTCGTTTCGGCGGAAAGTGGTTACAAAGGTCAAAACTACAATCACGTGATTAAAAATCACGGAACCGCATAGAGAAACAATTTTTGTTTGGTACACCGCAACGAAAAATGTGGCCATTTCAACAGTGACATGCCTAAAACAAGCTTTTTACTTGCGCTCCAAGCCCCATGATAACGTTATGGTGCTATTTATTTCTTTCTTTAGAGATATGATCCGAAAAATAACCAATTTTTAATCTCTATGGCACTGTAGGGGCTGCATTTCATCGCCATTAGTTCCGAAAAAGCTTTACAATAATTTATATGCCCTACGGTAATCTAAATTAAATGAAAGAAAATGTTTAGTGATTGTTATCAAATAACAGTACATTACGAGAGAACCTAGTGAAATACTTAATTCATAAATATTTTCCGGCTGAGTTATTTCATCTAGTTAAATCCCTCCCAGCAAAAACGCAACATAAAAACTTGAAATGGGAGAATGCGATCTATGCTCGGTCATTCGGACGATACTATGTCTGGGTATATGTGTCTCCCAACGACGAAATCTCTCGTGTTGACTGGAATGATTAAGAAAGCTGGTTCACTGGCTTAGATGATTGACGATACCTAATGTCTTGTTCGTATGAATGCAGTAAAAATTGACACTTTTAAGTAATCACGGTGCACTTTAAGTTAGGTAATCTGATAAAATGGTAACGGAGTTGAAGGTAATCCAAGTGGGGGAAACGGGTGCTAGGCGAATGTATTCAAGGTTAGGGAAATATTGAGGTCTTAAGATAGTAAAAATGGAGATCAAGATGCATTACAATACACATAATCGATTTGAAAATATTTAACTTTCTGTCATTGTGGCATGCTAACTGTAAATAGAGACTGTTCCACAGGTCGAGTGTGACTTTTGACTTCTAATTTGAATAACTTCGCATCGAGAAATATTCATGAAAATAAGCAAATGTATGGGGAAAGATCCCTTAGTTTTGTTGAGTGTAAGCAAAATTTTACAATTTTGACCTTTTTGACCTCACAATGTGGGTCCAAACCAACAATTTGAATTTGCCTTTTGCGGTTTCAATGTTAAAAAAAGCGAGAAAGAAAAAAGTCTAAATTTCATTGACCAAGATGTCAATTCTAATTTTTCCGGAAATGACAAAACGAAAAATAACACTTTTATTTACGAAAATTCAACCGTTGACCCAGTAGGGTCTAAGTCAAGGTCGTTAGGGTGGCGCAAAGAATATCATGCCAAAAAAGGTGTCGATCCATGGGTATTAAAGGGTGCCCAAGCCAATGGTATTGTCCTTATACCCGTATTATCCACTAATTGACCTCCAAGGTTAATACGTAGGTCAAAGATCATCGAGGTAAACGTACGGCCATCGTGACAACCAACGTGTCGAACCATAGGTTTTGAAGGGTGCCAAAGTCGATTTTGCAGTTCAGAAATTCGTATTGTTGATTTTTTGACCCCCGAAGGTCAGATTGGGGGGTCATAGGTCATAGAGTTAAACGTCACTATGACAACGAACGCTTTATAGTAAACGCTTTAATTTGTATAGTGAAAATGTCCACTGGATAACCTCTCCTAACTCAGAGAGGTATCCTTCATCACAGCAACGCAACGTGCACGCGGACTTGGGGGTTGCGTGTGTACAAGGATACATCTATATGGATAATTTGTTTTCCTCACATATCTCACTTCACTGCCTAGAGCACTCTCATCGAGTCGCAACATGGTCATTTTATTTAAGCTCAACAAACCTTCAAAGAGGTAATATTATGATAGTAAATTTCTATCTCGACTAACCGACTCATAGGCCAGATAAAATTTGGTTCTAACTTCTTACTTGATAACATGAGTTTTTTTAAATATATCCATAACATTCCAACATAGTTCCGAAGCCATTATATTTTTATATACATCTAAATAGGAAGGATTTTTATGATTAATATTGATGAAATGTCAAGAAAAGTCAGTTTTGTCTCAAAAAGGAAAGCTTCCGCTAAACTAAATGAATTTATCACTTTTTATGAAACTTTTCCCACTTTCCCGCAAAGCATTCAGCGAAAATTAAAAATTTACATCGTCACATGATCAAATATTCATTCGAAAGAGAGTTTGAAGCGCTGATGGTGAGATATTCAATTAAGTTTTTTGTAAAAGAAGACAACGAAAGTGAACAAAGGATTCGATTGCGGATTCCATTTCATTAATTTTCATGGAAGTGTTTCATTGGCAGAAAATAGGGAAAAAATTTTTCGGTCTCACTTTATTTTATTGTTCGCCGTGGTTTTAGCTGTAGCTGGAATGAGTAATTTTTAGAGTGGACTCGCGGGGAGAAGAGGTTGAAAAGGCCTTCACCACCGATGCAAACACGTGATTTTTAAAATTACAAAATCGCTCTGGGATTTCATTTTGTTTTGGGCAGAGCACATGTAGAAAACTCCATAGAAACATTTAAGTAGTGGAACAACAAAAGTTTTTAATATTTTTTTATAAATAAAAATTCCTGCTCATCAACAAGAAATAACAAAAATATATATTTATTCGAACTCTTTGAACAAATAAGTGTTTGATAACAGTATTAAAATATCGCAATTTAAACAGAGTCACGATGAAAAATAAACCTTGCCGCCAGTTAAGAATAGTTGCAAATATTTAATAACTTTATTGTTTCCTCGAATATTCTTTCGATTTATACTCACTTCCTACGTTGATGTAATTCCTTGTGTCATCAGTGTAAGAAGAGTAATAATAGTTAATTCATTGCTGAGTGCAGTTTGAAAAGAAGTGTCCTCGAAAAAAAGTACGGGCAAACATTAATCCATACACCTTAGGTGAAGAGAAAGGATATTACATACCAGTTTTTTTATTTTGATAACACAAATGTAGTATGCTTAAATAAATATTCGCATGAGTAGAATTACCGATAGTATTATTTTTCTAAAAAAAATTAGTTTTCTGAAGCGATATAAAGCAAAATACACAGAAATTCAGTTATCCAATCATGAAATAAATAAAATACTATGCTACAGATATGCAGACATAGTGACTTTAAAAGAGCTATTAGAAGATCCAAGCCCATGGTTGTGCATAACTAGATGTTTTGTATGTCTCATAAGATAATCTAACTTAATAGGTCCATGCTCACTTCTGTTACGTGATAATATCATACAGGACAAATAAAATCTGTCAATTTATCAAGCCTGAACCAAGTATGAGTAGACTAGGAGTCCTCAAAATAAATTAGTATACTGAGAAATGTTTACATTTATTTCTTAGACATAAAAATGGAACTCATGAATTCATGATGTCGGAAACAGATAAGCAAAATATTCGTGAACCCGGCGAAAAGCAAAATATCGAGGAATCTAAGAATATGGGCATGTAAGCTGGCACTTAACTCGCACAAGTCGCTATTGGCAATCGTGGTTAGCAATGGTAACAAATTATTAACGCCCTCTTTCCCACACACATCTCGAGCGCCTCACACTCACCTTTGTTTCGTCGGTCGATATTGATGCCTTGGCCATCCTCGCGTCTCCACATGATCTTGGGCTCTGGAAAGCCGTCCGCTTTACACATGAGAGTGATATTCTGGTTTTCCCGTACCGCCACACTTGACTGAGAGCTCTCCTCGTCCAAGATGTTGGGCGGAACTGCAAATGAACAACAATTACAGTTATCCATTAATTTTTTCTCCAATTAAATTTGTCTTATAAACAAAAATGATGCTGATGGATTGACGATTGTTTTGGCAAATAACTTGAAAAATATCTCAATGCAAGTAGAGTGAAATGAAATAAATGCTACTCTGCCGCCTCTACCAAAGAAAGGTTAAGGTGTGTAACTAACCAATGATAGTACTTCGCTCAATTTCTGCATCTACCCTTCATTCAACATAAAACATTCCGCAGCGTAAAAATTCTTAATTTTGCGTTCTCCTTTCCAGATAAGGCAATTATTTTGAGTCAAAATGAGCAATCCTCCTTATTCTTCAACCATTATGTTTCGGTGTGGCAATTGATATTGCCTGCACTTTATTACAATTTCTAAGCATGCCTACTTAATGAGCTTTCCTCAAAGCAATTTTGACCATTTGAATAGCTGTCTTAAGTGAATGTGAATGGCTGGTGAAGGTAGAAGTTAAGTATAGTTACTCCTCGAATTGTATATTGTGTTTACCATCTTCTAAAAATGCTAAACATGCCCTTTTAAACTATCAATTTCTCATTCACATGAGCGAAACAAGGTGTTTTCCTGAAACTTTAAATTGAATTGCAAGTTCATCAGTGGTATACCATTTTTTCCTTACTTATTTAGTACATCTTCAGAAGCTTTTTGTTGCAATTTGCTTGCTCGTAAAGGATTCCATCATGAGCAGACTTTATGTTTGCTTATTAATATCAAACTTTGACGGAATAAGTTATTTAGATGATTAAAATTTATACGCAAGAAAGACACGATTCAAATCTTCAACCGGAATACTAGTGCCCATGTCACGGTTATATAATCCATGAATAAAACATCTAAGTTCCTAATATTTTATAGCTATCGTGAAACAATGGATACTTACATCAATTTTGTAAATAACTCACTTTATATATGATAATCACAAGTTAATTTAAGGAAAAGAGTATGCTAAGCTGATCGATTTTATCGTAATGCTGCGATAGAACTAATTTTCTTATCACTACTTACAGTTTATTCACTTTCTTTATTCTTCCTCTTAATCTTTTGACGCACAAAAATTATGAAAAACTTCCGTGTTTTATATTTTTCGTCAAAATCAACAACCCATTATTGTTTTTTTTCCATGGCAACTTTTATATTTGAAGTTATCGAGGGTTTTCTATTCCATTTATAACATACGTGCTTACGTCAATTTCGTGTTCTCTAAAGAGGTGCACTTTTAAGAGCAAGTGAGTTCCACCAGACGAAATGACCTCGATATTTAGTTCAACGGCAAGGTCAACATAAAAAGTAATATCCCTCTGTACTTGAAGAGAACATGCGGCGCACTCATTAGTAGGAGAGAACGATGAGAACGAAGATACATCAAGCACTGCATTTAAGGCTCTTTTACAGTTCATTTGGCGCACCTTCCCCTCCACTACTCTCTGACGAGACCTCTTTTGGCAACGATTCCCCTCACCTCCCGTACTCTTGACTCCATTTCGCCAACCTCATCTGCGATCCGTGTTCTCCCAACCTACTTCCCTTGGCAACTCAAAAAAGGACATCGTAACCAGGAACCAGAGCCTACTCGTATCGGTTAATTATTACGCTGCGAGGCATTTCGCTGTTATCACTCATCCCAGAAGCCGATATCTTGGAACTTTTTGATCAGCAAGGGGGTGCTACCGCTACTCACAACTCCCTCTCTATCTAAAAATGGCCCTTTCCCCAATATAAAACCCTCTTCAACCCTCCTATTCCCATCTTTCCCAAGCAACTGCCCCCTCCATTGCCTCTCCCAGAAGAATCCACATATTTTACTCATCATTTCTCAGACTCATTTCTCCTCAGTTCTACTGCAGATGAACTAGGCAGTAATTATCGTGAAGCAAATAATCCAATATCAACATTTTTGTTTAAATACGAATAAAAACAAGGGGCATCATGATTTAAAATCTGATAATTTATATCAAAAAAATAGTTCCTTAAAACTCCTTGTGAGAGAAGTTGACGAAATGGTAGACATTATACATATATATCTATTTCATTTTCCCCAATGCTCTCGTTCAATTAATTTGAGAAGAAAAATAAAGGAAATGTCGATATGTAGAAGTAATATCCCTCGGAGAGCTTCGCTACTGTAATCAACAGCACTTTTCACGTATAGATGTCATTCATCCAGATTGAATACCACAATGAAAAAGAGGTTCGTAATTGCGAGAAGTTAATCGAAGGGTCGTCTTGTCATCAATTATTAAGCAGATTCATTTTGAAGCTACCTTTCAATTACTTAAAATTTCCTCAGTTATAATAAAAGGCTATATATAATTTTTGTTAACAGTTCAATATTTAATTTTCGTACACGAAAGTACTGGACACTAAAAGTGAATTTGTTTACATAGAAGTAGTTTTCCCGGTGAACTAGATGCAGGAATTTTCAATAGTCGACGTTTCAATACTCGCCTTGCATCGAATCGATACTTCGGTTATGGAGATCCTGACCCGATGGAGAACCCGCAAGGAATTTCTCCGTCGTGAATTTATATAGATTTAATCATTTTAAAAGCTATTTAACTTCATTAAGTTAGTATTCTAGGTGACTGGAGAATTATTCTATAACACCCTGTATCTCTACATACGGAAGTTAATTTCAACAAAACCAACCCTCAAACTGATGGGACATACCTACTGTAAATAATGCCAATTAAGTTTACTCAAATTACTCAAACGCTTGCCCAGTAGTTGCACCCTTATCAGAGAGGCAATATGGGTATCAGGTTTTTGTTTTTTTCTCGTAAAGAAATAATAATATTTTTATAAATGATAAAAGATATCACACTCCAATTCTATCGGTCTTCGATTACTGAGTATTACAAGCAAAATCGCAGATAATATTCTAAAGGTATATAACAATTAGTAAACGATTAATAGGCTGGATAATTATTTATAAATTTTAACTCAATTTATATTTTCTTAATATTCCGATAGGTAAAAAACAGCGAATACATTTGCCTAGAAATAAAAAAATTACTGTCTTGTACTATATACTTATAAAGCACTCATCAACGGAAAAATATTTACTACTCAGAGACGAACGTGCTTCCAACCGCAGTAGTCAAATTTGGACGTAAGGCTATTACCAACTCAACAATCTCCGGATAATAGTTCATTGAATTTTATGCTATTTATTAAATTTCAATAGGTCCACAAATATTAGCAGGTAAAAGAGGTTTCAGTTTTATCACAACTGAAGATAAGGATCCCACAGGAATTATTCTCCCTCATTCACCTGATATCCTCCATTCTCACGTTCTGTTCCCTTGGACTTCCTTCTCTGATAGTTATATATGTCTCCGTCTACTCCAACGGGCGTATTGAATTGTCACAAAACACTAGCATCCGATCATGTGAGACCACAGGAACATTTGCGAAAGACGTTCCCTCGAGTCGTTCCGTCTCACTTCACCTCATGTCCATCCGTTCCTTTGATTGCGCCGTTAAGATACCCATCTAGTGGAGAGATAAAGTAAATGATCGCCAGAGTCCGAAAAAAGAGGGGATAAAAGGATAAAAACTGGTAGGGAATGGATAGATATAAAAAACGCACTCCAAGTCCCTTTCACTTAAAGGCTTTAAGTCTTCCTAACCTCTTCTTTTTCCTCTCCCGTCCTTATCCATTTCGACTCCATCCGTCTTCTTATTCCTTATCTCTTTTTCTCCTTTCCTTCCTTCGAGATCTCCCTCCCTTATCACTTGCACTGCATTTCAATCGTTCCTATATTTCTATCAATCTTCCTTCTGTTACGAGGCACCGCCATCTTAATGTGATTCAAAAGGACCACATAATTCCATACTTAAATCGTTCCTGAGTTCGTGATGACAGTTCAAATTTCGAAGCTATTACGCGCTGAAAAATTATCACTTTATCTATAAAAGAATACGATTAGCCACTGCTGCTAGAATTTTTCTGCAAGATCTTGAGGAACTGATAAAGCTTGATTTTACATATATATTCATACTGATCCTACAAGTGATCTCCTCTGACTTGAAATTCACGCCTTTAAAGACTGAAGTAAATTCAGTTAATAAATTTTTAATGGACTTATAACACTGTATGCCGATACTGGTGTCACTTAATTTCAATTATAACGATGGATTAAAGCTCATTAAAATAATTGATCCGCTTTATCTCCTAAATAAATATTCTAAGGAGCTACATTGTGATTATTTTACAGCTCTGAAAGATGTGACGCAACTCATATTAGTTTCTTCTCAACTTAACAACTATAAAATAATAGTTATCCCACTGAGGTATCTGGGTTCGAGGCCCTCATATAGTGTTATTTTTTATTCCTTTCAAATTTTTTCTCATCGGATATAATCGATTCATCATTCCTTTCATAGAAAATTTCTACCGGATTGCATTTTTTCTTAGCAAAAAAAATCCTGAATGAATAGATCAGGTATGCCGATAAATGCGGTTCTAATACTACTAAGTTGTATTCCTGCGTCTTAATAGGAATACTCTTGAGTTGTAAAATATGCGGAATGGTGGTAAATACCGAAGGAAAACAATTGCCATTTACCGCGGGTATTCATTTTAACGTTGCCCCTTATTTTGGCTCTCTTAGTCTTTCGCACTTCTTCTCTCCCCGTCTTTCAACTTCATCTCCATTTAACTTTTTTTCTCCTGCATCTTCTCCTTTCCTCTTCCTCTAACCCCTTCGCTCTACTCTGTTACCCTGTATCCTTCTCAGAATGTCTTCCACGTCAAAGGAATCTGTCTTCGAGATCTACTTCGCCAGAGCTAAGCCCCACGCGCCATTTTTCTTCAAACCCTTACGTTTAACCCTTTCACGAGTTTTTTAGTCCTTTTCTCATGAGAATTCATACAGCGAACAATTTCAAACTCTCTCTGATTTTGGTTTAGCTCTATCCTTAATGCACTGAGAAAATAAATAACGCTATGATCTTAATGAAGTCGCCTAGTGTATTCGGAGAGATTCAGTTGAAATCATATTGTACTCTTCTCCAATTTATTGAAA
Source organism: Ischnura elegans (assembly GCF_921293095.1). NCBI lineage: Eukaryota > Metazoa > Arthropoda > Insecta > Odonata > Coenagrionidae > Ischnura > Ischnura elegans. Next base: position 50,055,195 of record NC_060254.1, on the reverse strand, counting down.
AACACCTTTAATCTTATTAGATTTTTTTCATTACATTCAATTACAGTACTTTCTCTGTAAAAAATCTATTATTAAATCATAAATTCTTTTTCAGCATATTTTTATACAGAGAAAGAATTAAATCGGATTTGTCGAAAAAAATGTCTTTTGCGTCGATCAACAAATATAAAAAATGATTTTTTGCATGGATAACATAACGAACAAATAAATATTTCTATAAATGATAATGATTGATATTCCAAATCTGAAGCATGCTTATTCATCAAATTTTCCCTACCTTATTGTTAACTTAGTGATTTTTTGTTTACGCATAAGCGGTCTTCATATTCATTTTCACGCTTTGCTTCGCAAATTTATTTTCCAATACCTCTATGACAAAAATCTGACCCACGCACAGAGAAAATGAAGCCCTACCTGGGAGCCACAGGGTCCGGTGAGCTTTTTGACGCACCACCAAAGTGGAAGTACTATAATTCTTCATTCAGTAAATATTATATCATAAATCCAATTGAAATGACTTTAGTAATATAATCACTAAACTATTTTTCAACAACTACACTAAAATTAACCCTTAAAGTGCGATATCACCAAGCCCCACGCCCCATTCTTCTTCATACCCTTACGTTTAACCATTTTCCTCTCCTATCTCTCGCGAAAAGTGCCAGAAGCGCGACAGCGCTCCTCCTGCAATGTCACTCTTCAATGCTGATAAATAACTAATTATTCAATATTCATTTTATTTTAGCAGGAACTACTTTCTTTAAATTATAAAAATTAACTCATAGTACCCTAAATTCGTCAAATAGTTCATTAAAAATGAGAAACAACATATAATACAGATTTACTAAAGTAAAAGAATATCACAGTTATCATGCAAATAACAAAAAACGACGATTCCTTTCACGTGCAACAATCAGACCGCTTTTTCCAAAGTATCTACTCGAAAATAAAGATATACAATGATAAATAAGTTAATATAGTGCTCATAATTGGCTAATTAGCTGTGCGAGTGCAGATATATGGTATCACCACTAGTTTTCAATATTTAATCTTCTGGGAGTTGTCACGTATCTAGAAAAATAACTGACAAAGAGCTATTCATTAAACGAATATGAAAAGCAAATTGATGTAGCTTAAGTAAATAAATGAAACCTATTATTCGGTCGATAACCGTAATGATGTCCTCCTGCCCATCCTTAAAAGTAGAGGATCTTTGATCTAAGCATACTTATAAAGCAATGATGACCCTCATTCTGAGCATATTCTCAAGCCATTGGTGGTAACCCACATAAAAAACTATTCAGAACTACCCAAACCACAGGAAACTTGACTCGCATCACTTTATTGTAGCCATAGTGGGCATGAGTGAATAGCCTGATGATGTAGATCAAGGGTCTCCAATTTACAAGGCCACGAGGGCCACATTCCCAGTTCCGAATCGCCCCGCGGGCCGAATAGCAAATTTGCCAATGACTGAAGTATTCGATACGAACGTTTATTGAAGTATCCGGTGGCGTATTTCTTATTTGCGAACATTCGAAGGCGAGTTTGACGTGTTGTACAGCGCTGCAATGCTCCTAGTGGCGTCTCACTGAGTTAAACGAGCGAGAATCGCGCGCTACTTGAAACGAGTGCGCGGGCCGGATGAAAGCCCTCCGCGGGCCGGATCCGGACCGCGGGCCGTACTTTGGAGACCCCTGATGTAGATGAATGAGCCCCATAAAGACATAAATATTGATCATCAATGCATAAGGTGCAGTCCACTTACCGACGACTTGTAGGTATCCCACTTGGCTGATCATGGGATTGGTGTTGACTTGACACATGTAGTACCCCCTGTCCTCCTGCTGCACTGCAGTCACGTGGAGCAACCACGTCTTCTGATTATCGTAGGAGACGCTGAACCTCGGCAACCGGGCGATCACGTGCCTGTGGATGGTCAGGATCATCTGACGGTCAATGTGGATCCACGCCACCTATAAAGAGATTAATGAGGGAAATCGTTGGTTAGAACAAATAAAAAAAATTAAAAGAGGTATTAAACACTTTGAAAGAATTTGAATTCCATTATAATACGATGAAATTGATACCTGAAGTTTGAAATATAAAAGGAATGTTTAAACCCATTTTAATTCATCATAATATATGGAGAAGGAAATATCAATTTGACTAATCGTTTACTGCCAAAGCTACGACTATCTTATTTAGATAATTACATTATATGATAGCTTTTTCAAAAAGTTTTCATGTCAAATCATTTTGTCCGAAAGCACCGTATTTGGCAACACGCTGAATAGTAAACTGTTTGAACTTCTCCCAACCCTCAAGCAAAAGGCAAACAGAATGAAACACCGCTAACCGATCCACCCCATTTAAAAACACGCTTATTCAATGTGAAATGCCTAATGTTAAAATATCCGTGTAAAAAAATAAAAAATATCCCTCCTCCTTCAGCAACTTCAAAGGTCTCTTTGCCTGTCTCACGCTGCAGTCGCACACATGCTTACTATTCGTCACTTTGGTAGATGCATCTCATTACACTTCTTAAGTACTCTCCTTTCAGTCATTAAACGTATAAAAGCATCTTGGATGCTATGCATATATTATAATCAATGAAATGAAAGCACCGTGGATGGAATATTTACTCATAAGAATCAATGAATTTTCCATTTAGCTTTCGAAACATGAAATTTTTAAATTTGCCTTACTCTTATTGTAAGAAATTCCCAGAATTAAGTGTTAAAGTATAGGTACTTCGAAAGGCATTTTTAAGGAAATATCATCATACTTTTATTTGGCTCACTAAACGTAAATGACATCGATCGTAGATGTATGCACCATCATCAACGAACTTTCCATTAATATTTCAAAATATGGCATTTCAAAATGTGTCCTACTTTTATACCAGGAAACTTCCAGGCAAAAATCCTAAAGTATACTTTAAAAACCACAATTGAGGAAATATTATTTATTCACTATGCTATATCCTCCATGAGGAAACTTCTGGAGAAGGTTTCAAAGGAATAGAAACTAAAACACTGACTTTTCAGTTCAGCAGGAATGCTAGAGTATTGCACCAGTGTCATCTTTTCTTTTCCCTTCTTGTGATAGGGAATTCTCAAGTGGAGCTACGACGCCAGAGGTCGACCTCTACGCCCTCCATTGCACTCGCCCAACCCCCTGGGGCCCAAACCACTCGGGATCACATCTGTCCCCTTCATGACCGCTTCCCGTCCCCGGGCAAGAAAACATTCACGGCGCCCTCATCCATAACCTTTGCTCCCCGAGAAAATAAGAAAAAGAAGAACTTTCCATCATTTTCAATATCTCAGGGAACTCCCTTACCTAAGAAAGGACGGCGCGCCTACTTTCAACTATCTTGAAAGGGAACAATTTTGGCCGTTCCCAGTCGTAATTCGCCTAGTAATGAAAATAAATGCATATTGTCTCACCCAAACTGGCTTGTTATTTTATAAAAAAATATGAAAAAAGGTTTATGAATGTTATTATTCATAAAAAAATAAGTTTCAAGTGAGACACCGATTTTCCACAGAGAAACAAAAGGAAATGTGTTATCTCTATGTAAGGGAAGAGAAGTTGACAGTAAAATAATTCAGTAAACATAACTCTAATAGGAATAGTTACCTATTCATTTTCGAGTTTTGTACATTGGGTCACATAGTTATTTTTTTGAATCCGCGACAGTAATAATGGATTTTTCCAGATAAAAATAGATAAATCTTTTGTCTCCGGAGGAACGAAACTTGAACAAATATGTCTCATGACATGCAAAAGTAAATCGAAAATAGATGGAAATTTTTGACAGCTTATTGAATTTATTTATTGAGAAAAAATTAATTATCATTAATCGCAATATTCACGGAAACAAACAAAAAATCACGAAAAGCACCCGTGTTTATTCAGCACTATTCTCCCGATCACCCATTCTAAGCCTCGACTCTTAGCCGCCAAGTGTCAAACACTTCCTTTGGATTCGCGGATGCTCTGTCAGACTTCTTAACTTTTCTCGCCATCTCTCCTATTTTTCTTCTTCTATTCTCTTTTATTTTCAATTTCCCTGCCTCTGCATAAACCTCTCTACCGAAACCGCTTTCCTTTCTCATCCGTACTCCTCCTTGTTGGACTTGTACCCTCAGGGGAGATGGCTGCGAGATATGACCGAAGGATGTGCTCCTTCCTCTCTTTCTTCCAAACCCCTCTCTCCCAGCTTACAATATCTCTCCCCGCGGCCACAAAGACCACAACTCCATTCTCAACCCACTACCACCCTTATCACATATTGACATTCCTCTCCTCCCATAACTTCACCTCCCGTACCCCACTCTTCCGAGAAAAAAGCGAAAATGAAAGCCGAAGGGAAGATATAAATAAACACTCGTCATACTCCATCCCTCCTTTTCATTCACTTTTCTCCAAACTCACTCGTTCGTTTATTCTTTTCCTCCTTCGTTTACCTTCGCCTTACACGCGACCTCAGAACAATTTTTCTTCAACTCATCCCGTCCTTTTTTCGGAGACCAAGAGCGTCGTACCCCAAGGTGGTATAACTTATTCATCAAGGCAAATTTCCTCATCCTCAATCGCTATATTCAAAGACACCGACACAAAATCACAAAAAAACATCTCTACTCATCCAGTACTTTCCACTCTATCACCTATCCTACTCTAAGCCGCCAGGTGTCAGACACTTTGCTTGGACTCGTGAATTCTCAGACGAACTTTTTAATTTTTGTCACCCTCTCTAGGGAAGATAAAAATAAATACTCGTCATATTCCATACCTCCTTTCCATTCACTTTTGTCACAACTCAGTCGTTCGTTTATCCTTTTCCTTCTTCGTTTACCTCCGCCTTACACGCGATCTCGGCTCACCTAAAACAATTTTACCTCAACTCACCCCGTCCTTTTTTCGGGGACCCTGAGAGTCGTACCCCGAGGGGGTAGCGCCCCCCTTCCCCATCTCTATTCGAGGAGGGGACCACTCCCATCCCATTTCGCTCATCCTTACCCCACCCTCAACCCCACCACAGCCTTCGGGTGCAATATTCCCCAATCCAACCTCTACTTCCCTTATAGTGCCTTACCTCCCTTCCTCTACTCCCTCCATTCAACCCACACTCTTATTTTATTCTCTTTCCTCGTGCGGTTGCACTCCACAAGAGTTTCTCCTCGTCAGGGTCCTTTCCCTTCAGTCTTTTCCACTTTTTTATCTCTCCTCAGATACCCTTTCCTCATCTCCAAAGCTCATTTTTTCACTTTCATCCTTTACACATATATCTCAGGGCCTTCAACCCCACGACCACGGGGATCGTTCGCCAAAGCGTCTACTTTGGTATCCGAACGTTCCAACTTAGTGTCTTTCCTTCGCACAGTCATTTACTTCATTCATCTCCACACTGTCCCTTCAATAAAACGATTCGTACGCCTCACTATATCTCATCTTTCTTGTGATTACCCCCTTCCTGATGGTACAAATTCAAAATTCTTTGTCTACAATCCGACCTATCTTCACCTCTCACGTAAGCCTCTTATGTATAGCTTACATAGCCAGATGCATTGACCGGAGGTATTTCGTATTTGGAGAATAATGGTGAAACAGCAAAGCTGGTTTAGCCATTCCAATTTATCATATAAGAAGGAGCAATATTTTGGTTTAGTCGAAGACTGTAAGAAGCCGTGCAAGGCTATGAACTCCGAAACATAATATGTAAAAAACTAGGCACTGGCTGAATATTTCCCTAATTGCCTGGTTTTTGGAACAATGAAAATACTAAGAAACCAACATATGAGAAGGGCGTACGGATTATTTTACTTCAAGGGAAAAGAATGCGTGTACTGGATAAATAAATATGTATTGAATTCCGAAGCAGGAGAGTTTATTTTCTGAGCTAAATTTTAGGCCATATTTTAAAAATATACATAATTATAAATACGTTTATACATTATTTTACGAGCTCCGATTCTTCTTCTCCGATTTACGAGGTTTCACGGAATACATCTCCAAGCAACATATTAAAATCGCTTCTTTTATGTGGCGATAAAAGATTATTGTCAGAGCACGCAATCATGTTTATGTGTTTCATGACCAATGCAGCTTAGAAATTATTGAGAACGCATGCATCTACTTCGCAAAACGCATTATCACTGCAAATCATACCCAAATATCCCTTCCCCGCTCCACCATTTTCCCTTTTCCCCTCCTTGACTACCTCATTTCAAAGAGCCAACAACAAGAAGCATATCGAGTTACTTCGAGCTCAGTTGATGTACAGTTTGTCGACGCGCTCTTTGACAATCATCATCCACAGTCCAACGGTCATCCTTCACCAATCCAACTCTGCCCATCGCCGATAAGAAATCCTCCGCAGTTTTTAAGTGCGCCTTTGCCTTTACAGACCCCTTCCCATCGTTCTCAATGCAATAAATTTCCTAAGTAAGGCTAAGAAAAAAAGTGAAAATTATCTCGATATGGTGGAAACTATTCATCTTCTGAGTCCATCCTCCGTTTATTGTCACCAGTACAAGTCCCGTAGCTCCGGTTCCAAAATAATTTTGGGAGCCTTTTTTTATTTTTTTCGTTGATCATTCTTGCTTGTTCTCTCTGAAAAAAAATTCAAAATACGTTCTGTTTTCTTAGGAAAGAGTGAAAGGGGAAGGCTGCAAGCCTTGGAGAGGAAATGAGGTTGGAGTGGGGTGAAGAATCGTTTCCGTTCCTCTTGCTCGCAGTTTCTGATCGAAGCCCTATAAAAAAGGTTAACTGCAGCAAATGGACTGACTTGATTTTTTTCAAGATTATATCTGTCGGTGCGAGAGGTGAATAACGCGTGGTGAAAGTCATATTAAAATAACTAGTCTTTATTTTTGCCAGAAGGCAGAAATGGCTCACGACACAAATCACAAAATCCATCCTATAATTCAAATATTAAAATCCATACTTAAATAACCACTTTATTAAAAGCATTAAACAATCATTATTCAATTTTGATCTACTATGGAACAAGATTTAGACATCTAATTACGGCACATCATTGGAATACACACAGCCTTCAACCCAATCGGACAAGAATATCTACAGCATATGAAACTTTAAAAGCCAATAAGATACATAATCATACAATAAATAAAAAAATTCCTTCAATAACATATTAAACTCTCATGTCCCCTAAAAGTCAACTTTTCTGGCAATACCAACTTTGACTAGTCAGTCAAAAAAAGCTTTAAATTAAATTTTACATAATATAACTTCGGCTTACATATTTTGTGCCTTAACCATTCTTCTACGATCGACCCGCAAATGCCATTTTTTAAACACGGTTTAACGCAGTTATAAGAAGTTTTCACTAATAATATTGGAAGGAAGTTTATTTGCCACATTTTTTTGCTAAAAATGATAATAAAAATGAAGTATACGCAACAGAAACTAAAGAACTCAACAATTTGAGCATCAAATACATTTTCAATAGTTATAACACTGCTTAAAAACGAGTACACGAAACTGGAAAACCAAATTCCGCTTTTGAGTTATAATATAATAAAATAGCTACACTACGATCAAACCATTTCGGTAAACCAAATACCTCGAATAATGAAGCTTTACACTAGGTACTCGATATTCGCTGACACAAAGTTATCAATTATTCGAATTTAGAATACACAGCACAGATCATCTGTAATTATCTTTAAATCCATAGAAAATGGCTGGGTCTTACGTGAAGGTTTGCACATTGGGGTTCGCTCAGATCTTTAGTTATTATTTTAATGAAAACTTATCCTTGAAAGTAATTACTAAAATATGTAAAATGCTGATACCTACACGAGAAAAACACTTAGATTGAATCATGTATTCGTTTAAATGCACGCGTGATTGGCTGCTCCTTCTTCATCCTTATTTACTTCTTTTATACAGAGCGCGATAGATGTGGAGTGGATTCATTGAAATGCAGTGATTGCAATGGTGTCTACGTGGGGCAGACAGGAAGATGTTTTGAAATCAGGAAAAATGAACATTTAAGTGGTTAAAAAAATAGCAATGATGAAAAAAGTAATTTTTCTAAACACTAAATATGCAACTGCTATAGGAGTGATTTTAGAATTAATATTTTAATATTTTGCTATGACCACCGTGGACTTGACTCCAGAGAGCAGTTAGAAATTTTAAAAATTATTTAAAGTCAGGACAGTAAACTTATAAATGAATATGTTTAACCATCCTTTTCCCCTATCCTGGGGGGTTGTGTTTGAATCGCTCGTAATTATTCCGAGCACGTAACCAAGGAGTCACGTGGTACAATTACGAGCGATTCGGAATTTTGGTGTGTTTGAATCACTCGTAAAAATTTCACTCGTAAAAACCCTTCGTAATTATCTGACTCGGTAGCTATCGGTCGGGATGATTACGAAGGATTGACTACGATGGATACCAAGTAAACAACATGGCGGATTTCATGATGTTAATGTACGCGCATGAGAATTTTGGCGACGAGGATTTAACTGCGGAGAGAACACAGCGTAATTTCAGGAGAAGAGGAGACGCCATTGAACTGAGTGAGAAGGAATTCAGAAACCTTTTTCGCCTCAATGAACGCTGAACCCAAAATCTGATTGACGCCATACATCTCCGAAGCTTCACGGGCATCAGCTGTAAGTAATGTAAACAAAGTAAGTACACAAGTTTCATGCATGAATATATATTTTTTTATTCATAAAAATTTTACAGCGATTTATGATGGTGATCCAACGTTAAATAAGATGTGAAACCGCGAATAAGCCTAACTTTATTACCGCTGTTCTAACTTGCAATATGTTAATAAATTCAGAACATTATTCTGCTAAGTTGGAGTGCGAAAGTTTAAGAAATCATTAAAAAAAGATCATGTTTCATGTAAAGAAAGGTAATAAGGAACTCCGAAAAGCGATGTGCTGGCATATTAACATTAATTTTAAATTGGTGTATTTGAATTTCCCCCCAAAACAAATACTGCCGTACGCAAAGCGCGTACAATATAAATACGTTCACTTGTTGTTTTCTCAACATTTCTGCAGGGAGTGATATGTGGTGGAGAGCCGACTTCTGGTTGTTGATAAGCAAATTGTGCCTTGCTGGAATGATTATTTACTCAGACTCGATAAGTGCAATTGAATTGTTTTACCGTTCATCCTAAATAATTCGTTTAAAAGTGTTTTAACAGTGCTTATGTCCTTCCGTTACCGTATTTCGCTATTTTAGGATAAGTTTATTTATTGTTCTTCAAGCTTGGCTTTGATCTTTCGTATTAGAACGGTAGTTTTGCAAAAAATATCCTCGGTCATTAGTTTATGTAGACGGGACGTTCATTACTATAGTTTTATTGCACAAACACATGTTACTAATTCCGAGTATTGGTATCTTGTATTTAATTGTGTAACATGGGCCTCATTACATATTAGCTTACCTCTAACTTAAAATAGCCGAATAGATAACCATGAAAATACATTAAGGTTGTTTCTCACTCGCGCATGTAACCGTGTGTGTCGACAAATGCTCAACTTTGCCTCAAGATAAACACTCATTTCATTACAGGTATTGGCATCTCTTACCGTCAATGCTGTTGGACAATAAGTGTCATACATAGCTTATGATGCATATATGAACATGGAGAGAAGCTTTTTGTGCCGGAGTGTGGAAGAGGTGACAAAAACTATAAATGACTATCTATTTAACGATGGGTTACCGTGGACCATAGCCCAAATTCAATATCATAGCGCTGGCGTAGGTATATACTAACTTGGTTTAAAAATTTATGAACATCCGTGAATAGTGAACGCAGTAGACTGAATGCTATATTTCTTAGGCAAGTATGTATGCGTCATGCATTAAGTGGTTGGTTTTTACTGGTTATATGTGATGTATGTATTCCCTATGAAAATCAAAGTAATAGATGGAACTCAACATTGCCTTGGTGGCATCTCCAAAAAAATCATGTAGTGTTAAAGGAAAGGGATTATTTAAATTATAACATATATCATTTGATTAATATGCAAGTGGTGAGTTCATGTGATTTAATAATATTTTATTTTGAAGCAACTAGGGTCAATTACTTTTTAGAAATTTACATTGTAACCCATTATCTGCTGAATGATATTTTAAGTGTCAATGAGTAGCCTAATGAGCTTCTTACATTGACTTACCTAACTGGTTTTCCGAAATAGAATATAATTATTATATATCCATGATTATACAAATTGAAACCATGCATATCTGCTATGTTCTATAGCAATATATCCCCAAAGCAATAGATCCTCAAGTAGCTATGAATAGCCTTAGGTGGCATGTTAGAATAAGATTATTTTGACTCATCTTACCTTGCTTTGATTTTAATGGTTTCTGTTCAATTTTTTAATCTGAAGGTTTTGATATTTTGCTTTTCTGTTACTGTTGTATTTTTAATTTTTCAGATTGACTCAACCAGATTCTCCCAGGTTCAAATTTGGGTGAAGCTTCTGGACAACCCCTACTAAATCATAACATTTAAAATACTAATCCAAAGGATGCTGTTCAGTGGTTGTTTGGTTGACGAATTATTTCAATGGAAATACTCTGGTGTGCATTTTTCTCAGAATACCAATCTTTGTATAAATAATAATTCTCAGATCTACTAGGAAGTCTACCATCTGTAAAGGCCTGGTTACATGATACATTAACATGCACAAGTTAATGCTTAAATGATTGAATGCGTGAATGGACATGAAAATGCACTGTATAACCACCAGACTTGTGTGAATGCAGGAACAGAAAATAGAACCTGTTCTAATGTGGTTCATGCATTTGTATATGTTCTGTTCCACCAAAATCGTTCATGATTTCACCCATTAACTATGTGTTTATGTACCGTGTAACCAGGCCTTCAGATTGCAGGATAAACTGCTTGACTCCTTGGTGACTTTTTATCACAACAAGCTTGGTATGTAGGTACCTTGTTTCACTTAACCCATCTTCCAATCTTTCAAAATCTAAAACTAATCCAAACAGTTAAATCAATTTTTAGGGTTCTCCAACAAACATTGGTTTTCAATACCAACAGTTTTGGTGTCCAAGCCAATTTTTCTCTTCAAATGTGCTGAAACATTTTTTTTTGGACCTCTTCATACTGAGCCTCCCAAGGCACACCCACTGTACAGTAAGCAGGAGTCTGAATGACAGTCTTTCATGTGTGGTCTAGGTTTATTTACTATAGTTAATAGTAGTGGGTGTAACTCGGTGGAAATGCTTTATCATAGGAGATGAATAAATAAAAACTTTATTAATTCCATGTGGTGATTTATTGTGCCTGACCATGGTTTCGTTACAGTGTAACATATTCAAGGTGAGACCTTTAAAATAGTTAGCTGTAATGAGACCATGGTAGACAAAATTAATCACCATGTGGTAAAAGCAATGTTTTTACTCCTTCAACTGCTACTTTTTCTTACTTTTCCTCAGTTTATACCATTTCTGCTTCATTTTCTATTTGGTTTCCCTACTTAGGTGTAGGTATGTCCACAATGGTATGCAGCGGAGATTACTTTCTGCCAATGGGAATGGAATTACTCATAAATTTGATGATTGCTTGCATTATTTGTCTTTTATGAAAGTGATTAATGAGGATCATAGGTTTTCCTTCCATAATGGTTGTTAATACTCAATATTCAATAATAAATCCATTATGGCATACAACATTTAATGTTTCTATGATATGCTGTACTTTCTCAACTTTACATTAATTGATCCATGAATGTGATGTATACCAACTCCTTAAAAAACGTTATTTCTATTGCAGTGCATCAACAATACTGTGTGTTGTACTTTCCTTTGAAAATAAAGACAATTCAATGCCAAGATGCATGTTACTGATACTATTTTTTATATAACCTTGACCTTGTATAAGATAAATTTAAATGTTCACCTATAATAGTGACAAAGCTAATGGATTAGAATAGCATTAATTTTATAACAACATCCTTTAGAAACCAAGATGAGTCGTAGATTGAACCAATAGGATTAAGCAAGAGGCTATAGAATTTTTTTTAATAGGAGTGTAAATTTTTTGTAACAATTATGGTGTGTTTCTTCCCCTATTTAATTACAAGAAATTAGAATTGGGCATGAAGTATATATGCATTGCTTTGAGGATATTCTTGCAGGTCTTATTGGATACTGATCCCCTATGTAGATCAAATTCTATTTTATCTTTTTCACATCTTAAACCTCCCTCCATTCCTATTCATCTTCTAATTTTCTTTTCATTACTGGAATTTTTTTCATCTTGAACTTCGAAAAAATGGGCATTTCTCTCATTGCTCCTATCTTCCAGCATTAATTTTTGTGCTAGGCATAATTAAAGTTGATTAAAATGCGCAGGGGGATAGAAACATGTATGAGTGTTAGGTTATGGAAAGTGGATTCAGCACATAAGTAGTAATACTTATGGTACAGAATAACTCTCAATGAAAAACAATAGGCTGGAAAGTTCACACAAACACTAAATTAGAGCTCAGAGCTAATTTCAGGCTAAAATCCCAAGAGGAAATGGCTACATAAGTTGGGCCATTTTACTGCACATACAGGCTGTATAAGCTTTTCCTCATGGGATATTATGCAAGACTTGCTTTAGAGTCGTCCGCCTCGTCTTGACCCATACAAAAAAATCTGTGCTGTGACTGCACTAAATCTGCACTGTAACTGGACTAAACTCTGTGTTTAGCACAGTCACAGTACACTTTTCTGTACTAGACTGTACTATGGCAGCTAGAATTCGAGAACAACTGTACTGTAACAGTGCTGGATCACTGTGCTTGAACTGTGCTAGAGCTCAGACTGCACTGTGACTGGGCTGGGTAACATGACTGGAGCTGTACTATGGCTCAAACTAGACTGTGACTGGGCTGGGTAACTGGACTGGAACTGTACTATAGCTCAAACTGGACTGTGACAGGGCTAGAAAACATGACTGGAAGTGTACTGTGGCTAAAAGTGGGCTGTGACTGGGCTGGGTGACATGACTGGAACTGTACTATGGCTCAAACAGCACTGTGACAGGGCTGGACTTAAACTAGTCATTGACGGGAGAAAGTATTTCCTATATTATTTCATATTACGATCAACTATCATTTACATGAGAATATGAATGCGTAAATTATATAAAAATTTATGTTGACATTACCGCGGCTATACATAGCTCCAGCTTGCTTATTATTTTGGTAAAGCATGGTCAAAAGAACAACTTCCGCCGATACTCAGCCATCTTTGTTGGACAGCATTGGTGTTGAACGGGTTGTAACATTACTTGTTTACGTGCTCTGAATTCTACGCTGTACGATGGATGCGTCGATGTAAGATCGACGCTAAGAACGTGAAGAAGTGAACTTTACTTCAATTACATCAAAATTAGCTACTTAGCCGGGAATTTTTCTTGCTGGTGAAGTGATATCGTCGATTTTGCTGAAATCCGTGTGGTTCGCGATGAATCAACTTTCCACGATTGATTCCGACGACTCGCAATCTACTCCTTGCGAAGCACGAGAGAGTTGAAAGAAGACATCTTTATTTATACTCTGCTGCTGGGGGTAAGTACTCAACTTTCTAAAATTAAATTCAGACAAACCTAAACAGTCAAATTTTGACGTAACACTTTATTAGATATCAGTATGTAATGTGATTTCCTTTTAATTTCAGGAAGGAAGCCAAAGAGGCAAATGAATTGAGCGGCCATGCCTTAACAAGACTTTCATTTTTATGTTTATAATCATGAGTATATTTGTATTTAATAAATTTCTTTATTTTCATATCTTATTGTCATTTATTGTGCTCCACGGCGTTAGTACTGAAATTTCATCAACAAAAACTATCGAGGTGGGCATAGATATTTGTGGCAACTAGACAAATAGCACTGAAGTAAATTTTGATGGTTTTTATGTTGAGTGCCCGTTGATGTGCAGAATAGGATTTGTCAATTTTTCTCATAGAACCTAAGTGCTTCGATAGCAATATTTTTAGTACCATAAACTTTGTTCATATTAAGGAAATGGAACGTAACAAATTCAGTGAGTGTCTGTTAGGAATGTGGTTTATCTTTCCTTAGACTAGTCAACATTCGAATGAGTGTAGTCGTTTTGGCCACTGTTATCTCTTTGCGGTTTTCTGATTGGATCAGGCAACCAATCTTCAAACACCTAAAAAGGGAACTATATATCTCTGCTAATTGGCCTATATTGATTTAATTCTGCTTCTTGTTTTCAATAAGATGTTCAGGGAATGTAATAGCCACATCAAGACTCAATTATTGATTCATGGAAAGAGTATTACAGTAAAAACTGTGCTATGGCAGCTGCACTGTGGCTGTGCTATGGCAACTGCACTATGACTGCGCTAAGGCAACTGTACTGCGACTGTGCTATGACAACTCCACTGTGACTGTGCTATGGCAACTGCACTCTGACCGTGCTATAACCGTACTGTGATGTTTCAATTCGAGTGCAGTTTAAGTAGAGTCACAGTACAGCCCTTTTAGCACAGTTACAGTGCAGCTTTAGTACAGCCACAGCACAGATTTTTTTGTATGGGGAGAATTGAAACAATGGTGCTTGGTGTGGTAGTTTGATTTGAGGAGGAAGTGAGTGAGCTTGAGTGGGGATTAGTAATTGAGAGGGTCTGAATAATTATGGAAAGTGGATTAGAAGTGGAAATAAGTGTTGAAACACTCTTAGTAGATGTGGAAGGAGATTTTGAGGTTGATGGGGTCGGGTCAAAGGAAGAAAGATCACTTGAGTCCACAAATTCACTAGTTTTTCTTTATCTACCTGTTGCTGAAATAACCAATGATTCTATTTTGTGACATACTCAACTTAGCTACACTTGGGGTCTGCTACGCTAATGTTAGTATTACCTCAATATCGAAAATGATTAGTATTTCCTGCAAGTCTTCATGCCCGTGTGTCGCATTCTTCCCTATCAGTGCTATCATACGTTTTTTAATATGATTAAGCTCACTAAATTTAAGGGCTCCACTCCCAGTCTGGGTGCCCTCGCGATTGTAACACGCTACTTTAGCGGCAGATTTCAAATCTTGCCAACGCTGAGGGAAAATTTATTAATCACAACAAATGTTATGAGATTCTTAAATGGCAATTTATGGAAACATAGTTTCTCAGCAACATATACGATGCAACATATTTTTCTATTTTTGTGTAAGTAGTTATTTTTACGTTTCATTTAAGCTAATCACTCTGTAAAAAATAATTACTTTATAAGAAAACGATCATTTACCGAAAAATATGGATCAGATATGGAAGAATAAGAGGCTAATGTAACGTAAATATAAATAACTAATACGCTTAATGGTTTATTAATAATGAATTAATCATTAATGTCGCAATACGTTTCATTTTATATAGTGTACCTTCAGAATGAATTGCCGAAGCATATATTTCTGCTCAGCGATAACTTCATATTTACGCCTTTGTTTACTTTAATTTACACCGCGCTACTGACGAATTCGTAAACAAATGAAGGAAATTACAACGTTGCCACAACCACCACTCGTGATCCATCTCATTACGAAGGCTCCAATAAGACTTCGAGACGAAAAGTTTCAAACACACCAATTACCCTTCGTGTTGGTGAGCACTCGTAATGGACCGCTCGTGATGGTGAGTGAGTGGAATTATTACGAGCGATTCAAACACAACCCCCCTGGCGTCCGTTTTAAAATTCATCAGGTAACTAGGTAAAAATAATAACATAAACAGATTATAACTTGCGCCTGAAGTCGATGATAATTCATCGGAACCCGGGTCGCGCTCTGTAAAAAAGAATTGGGGTAAGTAATTGTGTAATATAAATTGTATACTAAGAAAACAGTCCTTTATATTTAAAATTGGTGGAAAAATACATATTCAGCATTCAGTAATGCAGTATGTGACATTCCAGGGAGGTATTCGGAAAATAATTAAATATTCGAACTCAAGAGAAATGCTATTCGACCAACCTCTATATTTTACTCAATAGTCGAATTAATCATTTTAAATACTGATCTTTTCATTGTGATTCAAGCATTACTTCAATTAATCAATAGAAATATTGAATGGTGGAATTTAAGATGCCTGTAATCCAAGGGGACATGTGCTACGCCCATGAAATAGTCATTCAGCAAAGGGAGGCATAGCCAGTGAGCACGACAGGTGAATTGTACATGTGAGGGTACAAAGGCCGTGATCCCATCGCATACGCTTCAATGCCAAAGCCCTCAGAGGTTCAAAACGCAGGTTCACAATAGGAGAGACACGGAATGCTTCGAGTCCCTGATCACACACTCCCGGAATGATCAAGAAAGCCTCATTGTCAGGAGTATGTGGAAGATCAATGGAAGCCTCCCTCAATACACTCCTGGGATGTAAGCACGAGAAGCTGCCCTCTCGATTTCAAGTCACACGCTCTAGGACTAGAACGCGTGATAACATGGTGCAGCATTTGAGTTAGGATACCGTTAGAGGGATTGAGACGTCATTAACCCGATAACGCCTTAATTAAAAGTTTCTGCGATTTTTGTGGTAATAATTTATCTAAATTTCAATGAAATTCTGATTCATTAGGCGCAAAATTTATTCTTTTACCACTAATAGTTACGCCTAGCGGTACCATATACTACCACCAAAATGTTTTCCATCACAACATCCCAAATATTCAAACTTTATACTTCACGACCCCTTATTATTCAAAGAAATGTACCACACATCCAGAAATAAAAAAAGCTGCAATAAAAGAACAGACATTACTTACCTTAGCAAAATTTATCATAATTTAATAAATGACATAACCAACAAAGAAAGAAATCCAAGCAACCAAATTGTAAATAAATAAAAACAACATCAGACTTAAAGGTAAATTTTGAATATGTATTTCCATGTATTTTAATGTATAACAACTGTAAAATTGCCTGTATTTAACTAATTTTGTATCATACATTATCGTTTTTATAGCCCTGAGGATGGACAAATATAATGTCCGAAACGTAGGCAAAGTTTGAAAAAATAAATAATATTTACATTTGACCCACATCTCGTGATATTAAAAAAAAAAATATATATATATATATCCCAAATATTAGGCTCACACCAAATAACCATACTTTATATGAGATATACATGTAATAGTAATAATCATAATTAGATAATAAAACCTCTGTATTTTCAGTACATAAGGTGTAAGTAAAGAAAATCGAAATGCTTGCACTAAAAATTCCGTTTTTTTTTTACTGGTTGATAATTCTCAATTTTCTAACGGCTGTAAATGCGTTTATTACAGCTTTGAAATAGCAAACTTTTAGGAAAAATGTTATCAAAACATTCTTATCAATTTAAAACTCTAAGAAATTATGATAATCGAAAAAAGAAATTACGCGTAGAGCTGCACTACCAGCTGGTACCATTTGGTACCGCTAGGCGTTAACGGGTAAATGATGAAATCAGCATCAAACGCCCTTATGTCACTCGATATCTGTGAAAAATTGCGGAAAGCTCATCAAAATTTGACCCAATATTCATCTTGTCAAATACTATCGCCAGGGCGGTAACTTATCTAACCAGGTCTTGAAATGTAAAAATAAAGTCAAAGCACATGGGAATTTTCAAATGACCGCAATAATTACTTGATAAAAGAGATGTACACCGCTTAATTGTAGTAGCCTAAATCAATTTAGAAAATTATTGGAATGGCATTTCCACTGCAACAATGAAATGTAAAATAATCACAAGAAGTCTGAGTATCACGACTTACATGACGTGCATACAGAAACTCACTTCCCTTAGGCTTTCTGAACTTGAAGAAATTTAGTGTAGATTGGCAAAATTTAGATTAACGTGGAATGTTTTGCAGTTAGACAAAAAAAGGTCTACCTTTTGCAACATCAAGAAAGAGACTTCACGATGATGAAAATGGTTTATATATTCTAACATCATTGTGAATTCGTGATTTCCAGTCGGTTACGATTGCACAAAAAGCCTCAGACACGGTCAGCAGAGTAAGATAATTTCAATGAAGAGGGATATGAAAGTGAGATAGGGAAGAATTGAGGCAATCATAGGCATTTTATGCGTCTGAAACTAATAGTTTAGGTATCGTACTGATTAAGATACCTTTAAGAATTATTCCAGCCGTCTTTCTCATTATGAATTTCCATTATAGAATTACGAACTTTAGCATCCCATCCTAACTTTATACCGACTTCATAAAATCCACATAACTTCAAAGATCAACCCAAAGCATATTAAATATGGTTACTGCATGGGCATTTTGACATAGAATCTCGCCAGGAGCCAATATGGCAGGTAAACTCAGCGGGGCTTGAAATATAAAATAAAATCGAAGCGCATACAAAATCGCTAGTAGTTAGTTTGTAGCCTAATAAAAGAGATGCAGAGGCATATAAGTATAGATGATATTAATATTAGGAAAAAACCTCTGAGATATATTTAATTCGTAGTAGCTAATAAAATTATATTATTCCTCTTAATTTAAGCGCATCTGAAGTTTAACATACAAACCAATGACTATGTACACATTAGAGCATCATGAAATTGTGCATACAGAACTCCCACTATATTAAAATATTACTTACAAATAAAACTGTATAAGGAAATGAACTGGGCCTGGTGAATATTGCGCTTCTTTTTTAAAGCTAGCATTTCCATTTCCCAAAAATCTCCATTACTTCATTGAAAAAATATATAAATTTTCAGATAGATATTCTTATCACTTTTTTGGCTCTTTCATTTTGAAAATTAATCTCCATCATGTATAATTCGGAGGACATGATGTATGAGCTTGACGGCCAAAGAGGGGGCTTTTCGCAAGCACGTGGAGTGGTAAAGCCTACGTCGCGGATTTCAATGACGTCTCTAGAATCCAACCCTCACCCACCCAGAATAGACTGCCATCTCGCGGTATTTTTTTCAACTCGCGCCAATGCCATCCATCATTCCATTCTCTAATTTTTTTCCCCGCTACACATGGTACCGCTCAATGCGCTATTTTTAAAGCCCATTTTAATTTTCTGACGCCGTCAAGCGCAGCGTCAAAGGCTTCCTTGAATAAAGAACAATTGTCTCCTCTTTGAGGCTCGGGATTCTACAAAATGATCCCTAGTTGGATAATATTCCAAAAATATTGACAGTAAAACCTCAATAAAGGTAGCAGTAACCACTAGAGTAGCCATTCTTAAATGTCCTCCATGCAAAGGAGATTAAAGGCATATTAAGCTTTTCCATGATTTTGATACTTCATCCGATAGTCCTTCCGCTTCAATATAAAGGTAATTACTTAAACTTAAAATATTCTCAGAGATAAGCAGTGGCATTCCCAGAGATTGAGCCGTTTTGGCATCACGTATTAACGTACGTTTATGCGCTTTAGAGAAATTTGGAAGTATTCCCTGTTATTACCGAAGTGCCGTTTTTTTAAACCATTGAATCAAGAAAACAACTCAATAAGAGTATTAGCTAACGAACCGGAAGTTCAGCATTTTCTCGCTTTATTTCACTTTTTTGCTTGGATTTTTACATTAGGGGCCATGCACTAGTGTGAGGTATCCAACCCATTGTCTGTTGCATGAAATCTTTAATCAAAATAGTATACTACGAATAAATGCAGATAATCAACCAATTGTAATGCCTCAGCGCCTTTTTATCCAGAGAAATTGGTAAACTATACACATAAAATTAAGAGTTTATTTGCTATCATTAATATTACTCACTCACTCGGGCCTAAAATTCAACGGAAATAGAGGTTATAAATCGACATGTCATCGGACAGAAGGGAACACTATCTTACGCGTAGCTAGAGCTGAAGAGTAGGACCAGGAGTGGTGTACATATGACGGTGAACCTACCTCCTACAACGGGGGATACCAAGTAAGAAACCACAAGCTTCCTTGCGTCATGGAATAAATACGGACTGACCGCTTTAATTCTTTCAAGTAGGAACCGTTGACTACAAAAGGCTTCGTTGGCCTCCCGCGCTGCACCGTACAAGCGAGTCATCATTTGTAATAGCCAATGTGGTTATACTGCCTTCGTACACAGCTCACCTAGGAGAACAAAGTCTGGTGCGGAAAGATTTAATTCATTCCATGCGTCGTGGCATGACTGAGAAGGAGGGTGAAGTGGAGAGATAAGCCGGCTTTCTTCAAGGTAAAACAGAGTTACAGACGGAAATAGCGTAGGATTAGTTCGAAATAGCAGCATTAAGGGAGTTATTGGAGATGATAAAGAGTGCATTTTCCATAAGTTACGCGTGAATTAATGTGTGAAGGTTTGTGATAAGTGATTTAATTACCTTACCTCTGATTAATTTCAATAAAATGCCAACTCACAACAATTATAAGGTGATAAACATAGTTACTAAACATTTATAGAACTAAAAACAATCCTTTACACTGCCAAAAAAAGAGATTTAGCCAGATAAACCAATGGCCGTCACCAATTGTTTTTTGCCGTCACCATTTTGTTTTTCCACATAAATATTTATTCGATCACGATCGTAGTTTCGACGCACTGCGTCTTCCTCAGGCCTGAGCAATGCGTCGAAACCATGGTCGTAATCAAATAAATATTTATGTGGAAAAACAAAGCTAAATTTTCATTCAAAGTGAAATCCATTTTATGTAATTGGATTAATATTACTTATAGAATAGTTTCATTATTAATAAAATATCCCTCGGAAAGCCGTAAAACACTTCATTTTGAACCACTTCTCTAAAAAATTTCTGGGGAAGGGGTTTCACACCTCCTGTATAACCTGGTGGGTACGCCAAACCTCTCAAACCCCCGATTTTTTGTGGTGTCCAAAACTCCCACTAGCCTCACTTACTAGCTGCGCCCCTGGGGTATAATCCACGGGGCAAGAAGGCAAAAGGAACGCTTGGAGAAACAGATTTTCCCCGTAAAGACAAAGGTGAGAGACTAGGCCAGATGCGCAGCAATTGACAAGCAATCAGTCATAAATCATCAAACGAATTATATTAACCGTTCCGACTCGCACTCCTACACGTTCAAGGAAACAAATGCACACCGATTTCTCTCAGCTTTAATGGAGTACCGGATGTACGCTTCCTTTTTCACACTACGAGTAGGAGTACAAAAAAATGTAGATGAGGTCTCTGTACCTGAAGCAAAGGGAAGATCTTGATGTAGGTCACAGGTGGCGCAGCAGGAATTCATCGGAAAAAGGCGACGAGGGTCGTATAACAGATTGTGTAAAGGAGGGTTGGAAAGCGGACAGGATAAAATCGCCTTCCAACGAAAAAATATATCATTCCTGCTTATTTTTGATTGAGCGAGTGAGTGCCCCCTGATGTGCCACGTGGAATGGGGGTCTGCAAAGGGAATGTAGGTGTGAATTGTCCTGTGAGGGATGGAGAAAAGGGGTCGCCAGATCCCATTTATTCCGGCTGAGCCATTTGCGATATGAAATTTGCGAGGGAGTCCGGTACTGTGAGAAGAGAAAAAAGCTCCGTAGGGTGTTGGAAGAGATAAGAGGGGCGATTTCCGGAGTGAAAGAGAGAAGAAAGGGTTTGAAATAAGAAGAAAGGGATATATAGGATGCTGTTAGGATTAGTAAATATTTTAAAACGATTCTGGCAACTTTGGGTTACGTTAGTGCTTCATCATTACGTTGATTAGTGTCTTGGAGTATAGGTATTGAAGAATACAAATGAAAATTTTTGCCGACGTTTTGGTATATTTATGCACCTTCATCAGGGCTTTTTTAAATGAATGATATGTTTGGGCAAAACAAATCCAATTTAATAAAATAACCTGATTAAGGTGTATAAAAAACCCGAAATAATAATAATATTGGTGTATAATAAACACTTATACACTTCAAACATTTGACTTTAAATTCTTCAAGGCTTATAGCTCAAGACACTAATCAGCGTTAAAAATAGAGATCAAGAAAAATAAACTTCATCATGCCTGCATTTGTATCTTTATTTCGCACGTTCATTCCGAAAACATAATAGAACGTAAATCCCCACTTCATTACCACAGTGTAAATTTAGCAGTTATGCAGTTAGCAGTTTAATATGGAGTATAAATCTAATGGCTCCCTTATTGCATTAGTTTTTGGCTAACTGCGCGAATTATCCACATCTAATTACGAAGTATTTTTAAATGTTTCGTAGCACCGCAGGACTAGACAACCAAAAAAAGTTTTAAATTAAATTATTTATAGAATGTAACTCACCTTACATTTTTTTGTGCGGTCGACCCACTTGTAATATTTTTTAAACATAGTTTAGCGTAGTTATAAGAATAGTTTTCTCTGATAAATTTTGAAGGATGTTAATCTGCCAAATTTTTTGTTGCAATTGATGCTAAAAATGAAGTATACGCATCAGATATGCGTAGCAACTAAAGAATATATAATATATACAGCAAGATTCGAGAATTAATGTACTGGATCAAACAATAATTACAACACAGGCGTGAATTGTTAAAGGGGTCTTAAATATTAAGTATGGGTTGTAACCAATATCAAAATTAAATAAAAATGAAAAAATACTGATTTCTAAAATTAATTGTCATGCAATTCTCAAGACCATCAGCCGAATCAATATTATCTCTCACGTCCGGCCTTACACCTTCAAAGTTAATTTCTTTCATGTTTAGGAGCAGTAAAAAAATCCTTACCACTTCTATATTGCAGAAAAGACAATGAACCTTTTTTTACAATGCATAAGAAACGAAGTTTTAACTGTTTGGCGTCAAACGTGATGGAAAATATTAACGTAAGAAGTAGAATAGAAGAATAGGAGAGAAAGTAAAAAAATGAATCTTTTTGTAAGAGTAAATCAGCTGTGAGGGATAAGACGCTTATGTTAATTGGACATCGGGAAAAGGGAAGGGATGACGCATAGAATGTTTCGGCAGATTGGATTTGTGAGGGCGGGATAAAGTGACGGCTGAAGGCTTTCTTCCATCTTATTTGCCAACATTTCCTCTTGAGAAGCAGGAATAGAACCACTGGAGAGTGAAAAATATTCAAGGAAGCACGGAATCTGAAATATTGTCAAGAGTGAGGAAACTGGATAAAAAGTAAAAATACATCTGAGAAAATAAATAAATTTCGGCAACGTCTGGCCATTATGAAGGGGAGTTAGAGATGGGAATTTTGGGCTATGGAGGACCGCAATGAAAGACAAAAGATGTTGGATAGGGTTTGGAGGGTGTAGAAGGTCCACAATCTGAAAACAGGTAGAAAGGGGATTTGAGAATCGGGAATAATAAAAACACCGTTGGAGAGGGTTTAGTTAGTTTTTCATTTTCATCTTTTCAAAGTATTCATATTACCAATAAAATTTCAAATATCAATAATCCTATCCAATTCTTTAAAAATTTATACGAACAACTCAGAGTTTTAAAAGTGAAAAATGGTACCAATAAATTATCCATTAAAACATAGTGTCTCTGAAGAAGATTAAGAGATATTTATTAGGAAGTACACATGAAAAAGGTCATTGAAAATCTTAACACTTGAACCGCTGAACTTTCCAACCCCACCAAAACCGCGGCATGGGACTTTTTTGTCCCATTGACAAAATACGTTGATCCTCTCATGTTTAAGTATAATTGATGGTTTTTTTGTGGTTTGTGTGTACAAAAAAAGTGTTAAGGCAATGTTTAAAACGTTTTATTGAGTATAACTAGGAATACAGTAAACTTATTTTGACAGCATAAGTGTTGTTTGTCAAGAGGGGCGCAGCGCCGGGCAGAGGTGACGCAGCCGGCGCTGCGTGAGTAGGCGGCCGGCGCAGTGCACAGATTATTCCCTTCTGCGCTTCTAACTGGCAGAATAACGGTATCTGTACATCGATCCCCTTCGTAATAAACTCTTATTATGATAAATACAAAATAAGTGTACAAAAAAACTGAAATTGTATGTTTACCCCATAGGGGACAAAAAAGTCCCATCCCGCGGTTCTAGGTAAATCATCGTTTTTCTCGTGAACTAAACATCGTAAAATATTTTCAATATGACCATTCAAAAATGCATAAAAAATGAGTAGAAGTCGCTGAATTTCAAAGGGATCAAACCACTAGTACATGAATGGCAGACATTTGCAAAGGGCAATGGGCCAAAAAAAGTCCCGTCCGCGGTTCTAGTGTAAAGACACTAAGCTGGGTAGGGGAAAATTATATTCCCTTAAAAGTTTGAAATTCAAATCGTCTGCAGCCAATAAACATGCAAAATCATGGGACAAATTCGTATTTATAATACATATAAAGTATTGGCTGCAATCTGGAAAAAATCTTTTCACTATAAGGTGGGTGCTTTATATCCCGAAGGAAAAGAAATCAGATGCAAGGTCCTACGGGGTACAAGGACAAGGGTAATGTCTCTAGCAAAGGTGCATTTCGGTGAGAGGCACGTGCCCCGTGCCCCGCCCCCAGAAGCTTGAAAAAATAGACAATATTTTTAACATATTTATCATTACGTTCATTTTATTTTGTTTATTACGAAGCCCCGATTATTTAATTTCATATTGATAACTTTCGTAACAAAATAAAGAGAATAAGTTTAACAGATACTGTTTCGTCTTGTTTTTAACCTCAAATATGGGATGACCTGTCAGACCCTTGTACCCCCCCAGAAATTCCTGAATCCGCCTCTGGTCTCCAGACTAATTTCAAGGAGGCGAGCGTAAAGGAGGATAATGCAAAGCGGAGCGTGAACACGAACCCATTTTCCCGATCATTAGAGTCGAAAACTCTATGAAATGAGGCCACAGTCTTTTGTCAGTCTAAGTGACGACTTCAAACCCGAGGACGCCTACTACAACGGCGGCGAAAATGTGGTCGCAAAGATGAATCAACGTGGAGGATAACCCGGAAGCCTAAAAGCTCCTAATGTGTCACTTTGTGTGAGCCTCCATCAACTTTAAAAACTGGGATTGTTTAATATTCCCAAGATCCCTGGATCTGGTGGATAATAGACCCGAGTTCATCTTTAGAATCGTAAATATAAAATTCAAACCACCAAAGTATATGTATAAATGATAAAAATAGCGAAATAACACAAGAAATTCATTCAAGCATAGCCTCCCTGATTTCTTCCACTTTAAGGCTAAATTATGCGGCAAAGGTAGAAAAATATCATTTGAAGCATACGTAACAGCAAGCTTTTCCACTGCTCCAACAGATGCAAAAATCTCTATACAAAATTCCAACGCCTATTTTCCACTAAAAATCCCCCTCAGACAGTTAAGCGTCAACTAGAGCGAACTCATGTTTTTTCCACTCCCTAAAGAGTAAGAGAAACGGCTCCTCGCTTCATTATTTGAATCGAAAAGCATGGGGAGCAATGAAGCCAGATCACATGGCACCGGTTTAGAGCACAACGCCTCGTTCCCCAGCACATGCAAGAAAACAATACCTCTAGAGACACGACGACGAGCAAAAAAAAAAGAAAAAGAAGCACTATTTTTCAAATCACTCCAGCTAACGATACCGCCCAAGCAAGGCCACATGCATATAGAAACACGTACAATATATGCACGGGAAAGCCTTTGGTGATAACGAAACGAAGGGCAGAATGAATTGAAAAAAGAAAGAAGAGCTTCAACGGCGGTACGGACACAAAGCATGAGGGGAGGGCAAGACGAGGAATGATTTGAAGGAGCAGGGGGGATGGAGAGAAAGCCGTTCAACTGGAATAGAGGGCAGCAGGGGCGGAGAATGAAAAGGACGCAGGGATCATCGCTATGCATCCTAAATGGAGGCATTTGAACAAAAAATGGATACAAAAGAGTGTAGAGAAGGGGATCTCGCCGAATCCAATCCACTCGTGACCTCTCTAACATCACATACTCGCCATGCATACCCTCCTCCTATTGCGCAACCAGGACGTTTGACGCGATGTAAGGATACAATGATACGAATCTGCGATACTGCTGAGGTAGAGCCAGATTAGTCAGACGTCGCTTAGCGACCAGAAGGATTAATTTCTTAACCCACACAGCTTATAACTGATGACTTCAGGCTTGACTTTGTGAATCCTCTCCACATTGGAAATAAAGGAGTAAAAATCTGTCAGGTACTCTATTATATTAACATGGGCACGGCCCGGGTTTCGTAACTTAGTTACATTTTCAGGTGACTGATCTTACATGCATCTTATATTAAGTATGGGTTGTAACCAATAGCAAAATTAAATAAAAATGGACAAATACTGAGTTCTAAAATTAATTGTAATTCAACTCTCACGAGCATCAGCCGAATTAATATTATCTCTCACGTCCGGCCTGATATCATCTTCTCGTGTTCTTAATACATACATATTGAATACAACAGTAAGAACTACAGTGACAACCTCAAAATTTCTAAGTGCCTATCTAATTGTGTGACATTAACATTTCCAAGAAAGAATACTACGCAGTTCTTCTGCTAAAATTCCCCCAGTGACCCATGTCCTTCGGGGAAATCATTAACCCATCCACAGCCGGACTCATGAACTACCATAGACTATTGTGATTTGGATAACTCGATGTGCCCCCGCTAATCCTCTCTTTCTTCTCCTGCACCGCTTCGTTCCTCAGCCCTCGTCTCCTCACCCACCTTAACCCCTCCCTCCCCTCTCTGGTCAGATACCTATCCACACAGGAAAAAACCCTCCTCCCAATCCAAGGCTGCTCTTCTCCCCCTCCATTCCCTACTTAACCCCCACCCTCGCCCCCTCAACCAATCCACTCCCTTCCGATAGATGAACTTACTGTAGTATTCAATATGCATGTATAAATATAAGATGCATGTAAGACAGTTACCTGAAATGTAACTACGTTATGAAACCCGGGTAGTGCCCATATTAATATCATAGTGAACCTTACAAAGTTTTACTCCTTTATTCCCACACAGGTTAGGCACATAGCCTCTCGTTTTACAGGATAGAAGTTTTAAAAGTCACCATTAATGACAGTTGATAGGGTTTTTAAACACATTTTTAACTGGAGATAACCAAGGTTATGGTACTAAATACCATCGTTAGGGCAAAGGCAATGATTCACATTCACTACGAATAGAAAAGGGACAACAAATGGAAGAGATGGAAAAATTACTATGCGCAGTATAGAGGGGACTGCAGTCTTTTCTCACTTATCATGAAAATTTCTGATTTCTTCTATTCAAGCCGACTTTAAGCCGATCAAGATTACGTTATAAGGTGCCATCATAAATAGCTACATTCTATCCAAAAACAAAAAAGCATAATCAAAACAAGGCTGGAGGGGGAAGATAACAAATTACATATATCTCAAGAGTCACACTTATGCCTTATCTTCAATTGAACGCAGTCCATCGGTGCGCCAAAATGCCATTCCAAATGACACTATGGAGGATGGTGAAATTGATTTGGCAAAATGGTTTACTTTCCCTTCAATTTCAAGTAATTCATTTGAGTATTTTTCCTCTCACATAAGCAAGTATCTGGGTCTCTCTGGGTCTACAACATTTTCGGATTTTATGATAAAAATCACAGAATATACAGCATTAAACGGTTTTTTATTCCTTTCACATTCCCTTAGGGAAATTAAATGTAATGCAGAGAAAAAGGCTACGCACCTAGAAAATGTCTTCATTGACCTTAGTTTTTCGCCTTTGCCTCTCTAAGCCCATGCCTTATAAAACTGCAGTTTGGCGAAAAAACTTCCACATATCCAATGAAAAATGGTGGTCATTGATACTTGGCGGAAATGAAAATCTTACTTCAAGCATGCTTGGAATGTATACGTCGAGATCGTGTGCGAAAGAAAGCCCTTGAAAGCAGCGCAATGCGATTCCACAAAGAGTTCTGCCTTGAATGAGGCGATATCCGAAGTCACCTCACGACCATGTACTAAACTGATGCGATGGCGTTCCCGACTTCTGAAATTTCAAATCCCGATTCCTAAGCACGTAGCGACATGTCTCTTTCGCTCCGTCCGAGTCACTTCTTTTCGTCGCAGAATATTACTATGCAAAAACATCCACCCAAATCAAAGATATCTCGGAAACCTGATACAGACCTCGGATTCAAGTCGAGCTGCGCCACCGATTTCCGGTACTGCGGAGTGAATTTTGCCCTCGGTCGGAAGGCTTCATTGCGCTAGCTGGGAGTTCGTGACTCCTCGGGAGAAGATAGTATCTTTTGAAGCGATCTGGTGCAGCAGCGTGGCTATTTTCCAGTCAAGATAGTTGGATCTCTCACGTTCCATTCCTATTCTAGCCGCCGCAGCGTGCGTCAAGGAAGGCTATTCTCAATACCCGATAGAGTCTAAAGAATCAAGTGCTGTCAGGTGAATATATTTAATGATAGGGTAAATAAACTGAATAAATCAGGTCTACAATACGAAAAAAATCAAACATCCCATGGGAGCCTTTTGAAACAGTCAAATTTTAACCTGAAATGAATTCTTTTTTTCCTAACGATTTAATGCTTAGTTCCCTAAATTTTGAGTGAATATTTTAATGTAGTGGCAAATACGAAATGTTTAATATTTTATACAATCACTCTTGATACCTCAGCGTGAGGCAAATCTAAAAATCAAACAAGTAAGAGAGCAGTATTCGACGTCAGAGAAAGGAGAGATTGGAGTGATCAGTGCGGGTAGCAAGAGGTGGGTAGCCTTCGTTGAAATGGAGAGGAAAACTGATACCTCGGGCTTATATATGTGAAATACTTCCAATATAGAAAATTTATTAGGATCGCTTATACATTTAAATACGCAACCACGGGCTTCATAACACCTGACCACTATGTTATGAAACCCGGGCTGTGCCTTTTTAATTAAATATACAAATAACAAAGTGACATAACAAAGTTTCATTCTTCTCTTTTCCTCTTAAGTTTCACCTTGAAAAGGGAATAATGTGCTCGTTCCCCAATTTCATTCAAATATATCATAGATATTAAAATATAAATAAACCTGTGTTTTTCGTTTTTCGATACGTGAGGAGTTTTATTAATAAAGATAACCCAATTTTTCCCCTTCTCGATCCTCCACTGCCAAGATTTTGTGATGAAAAACCAACGGTCTTAATATTTTTCAAATAATTTAAGGGCGTCACAAACTCGTACCGAGTGTGTCCCCGCTTTTCCGCAACTCTTTGGCCACGTGCTTGAGCCAATTGTGGTTTGTTGTTGTATCCATTATTGTTGCTACACCATTTCCTCAGTAAATGGTTACTCCTGAACGAGTAAATGAGCTACATCTCTACTTAGTCAAAAACTCCAGTAAATCAGAGGAATATGTTGTCCGTTTTCTTATAATAAAGGTATGAATGATTGACTAAACAAGGAAGATTCCTAGAGTTCCCCGTGGCTCTGCCAGCTACCGAATTCCTTCAAGGAATGACCTTTTCACGTCTGAGTAAACCATCCTACTCTGGGAGTTATAGAGATGGTCAGGACATAGGAGATGTCTGAACGTAGGAGAACATAGGAAAGTCTGAGAGGGACAGAAGAGAATGACTTGAGGAAAAGGAGGAAATCGCACGGGAAGAGATACTTTCGGGAAACGAGTCGTGGCGCTATTTCTTGAGCTCGCAGAAATCAAATCACTTGCATCGATGCGGGCAGTATTAAACGAGTGGGGATAAATGGAGCGAACACACCTCTTGCACTTCAGAAACCTTGAGCCCTTTCCACACATGTAGTCTGAGTTTCTTGGAATTTCCTCTCTTTACAATCATTCCACCGAATACTTCTAAAACCTTCCCGGACTCGCACCCTGCAAGAGCTACATTTATGGCTATGTTTGAGCTTCTATGATACTCATGTGACACATTGCAAAGTAATAAATTCTATAATTTTCAAGAAATTGCCGTGTATAGACAGAAATAATTAGTTGATATGAAAATATTTAAATAGTACAAGATTTTCGATCGTTTCTTCACCATAAAATCTGGTATACTGTCAATTTCAACGCATTCAGATGATATCAAACTGATGTTGATGCTATATTTCATTCGGTTTGGCACGAGTGATTATATTAATGGGGAAATGACATTTTAAAGATGGGCTTGTTGGTTGACAAGAGTGGAGTGAGTCATCATTAAGGTTAAGATGGAGGGAAAGAGGTTTGGGCCCAATATTACTCAAAAATTGTCTTCCAATTCTTTGTGCTAATGAAGTCCATGAGATGAAAAAAGTAAAATGGTTTCGAACAGAAAAGAATTTCTAAACCACTCACTCATTTTCCAAAATTCTGTGCATCCTTCCCATCATAGCCTACCACTTATCCTGTCAATCATGAATTTCAGTACAGATCATTCAAAGAGTAATCCAAGAGGGACGGAAGGAATGAAATTGAGGAAGAGAGAGAAGACTTCAGTAAGGGTGGTTGAGTTGACGCCTTCACTACTGGACTCCGTTGACGGTTGGGAGAATATCGTAATCTTTGGGTACGCTGCACTCCTTGCGGAGGGATACACCAGAGGGTGACTTCAGAAAAGTAGTGAGAGAACACGAAAAAAAATAATTTCTGGGAATAAATCATGGTAGGATGCTTTGCCGTGGACCGCACAAAATCAAAATAGGATTCAATAGGGTTGTTTCCTACATCAAAGAAAACGAAAGGCATTGATTACGATTCCTTACCCACCATTAGTGTCTTCACGATATACAAATTATTTGGTTTTAGAAGACCCAGTTTAGACGAATGGCAATGGTCAATTATAACTGCATTTGAAAAAGGCCAGATTGGCGCCCATGCGATGCAACTCCACGCAACGTCACAGCGACCTAGTTTCTATACGAGTAGATAGGAATTTTACATCGTCTGAGATTACCAATGCATGCATGAAGGACTTCAGGGAAACATCTCTTAATAATCACCTATTAAAACCTATGGTCGGAAAGTTTCCTTCGTCTGACAGGCTGTTAATAGTCCTTATTTAAGCCAAGCGCTACCTGCTAGCAGCCTGCATCGCAGCGGCGCACATATCCTCGCCCCAAGGTCACCTCACAGGCAGCAGCGGGAACCAGACTGACGACACACGGGCTTTTCCCAGCATTCATACTTAGCCTTAGCGCTTTCGCGCGCTTGAAAATTTTCACTTTTCATTTCATCGCGAAAAATAGATATCGTCATTTAAAAATCTAAAAGCGAGAAATGCGTACTCCAGGAGTAGTAATTTTTCGATTAAGGCAATAAAAAAATAATAGGAAACCACCCTATTACTCGATCCAGAGAAATATTATGTACGATGCACCCCGAAGAAGTTACTAAGCACTTAGCTCACTATCGATTAAACAAGGCGGGGTGTGGAGCGTTGCCTCTAAATATTCCCTCATCGAATTATATGTGAACCTCGTAGAAATTGTTATTTGCAGGACATTATACCATTAATGAAGCCGTACATGGCTGCTCCAAGTTCGGCGCGCGCCCTCCACGGAGTCAATCCCTTGAAGCTCCCAGTGGAGGAGAGAAAGAGGAAGCCATCGGTGTTGCTGGCGACAGCATTAGGCTCTTAATTTGGTCGAAGCTGAAGTCCAACGTAATCTTGGCAAGCAAAAGCAACAAGTCGTATTTTGGCACTGCAAGTGGGGCATTATGGGGTGGAGGTCAATCGCCAATGGTGACTTGGAAAGGGGATGGGGTCACTTTCGTGAAATTCGTGGGGTGGATCATGAATCAGTCGGATCGAAAACAGCTATTCAGATAAGATACAGGTAAAAGAAAGCGTTTGTTCTAAGAACAGGGATGGCAGTGGCAGAAAAATAAATGCAGGATGGATTTGAAGCTTAGCGCTACATAAAATTGATGGGGATGACCACGAATTGGTACACAACCCATTTTCCTGCAATATAGAATAAGATAAAGCATCAAATTTAAGGATACCAGTATTTTTTTCGATTAATGATCCCATTTCTCGAGATATTTACAGCTTCAAAGCGAAGGCTAACAAACCTTTCCCGGATAGGCAGTAAATTCTTCTCGGGATTTAATTTGGATTAACTCATCAAACCCCATCGCCGCCAACGTGTCGACAAAATCTTTTTATATCGTCATTATAACGTCATTTAGACCTTGGCTAAAGTATATGGGACAGGTAGTGTAGGACGAAGAAGAAATGAATACTAGGGGATAAACATTGTTACTTATAGGAGATTTGAGTGGATAGTTGGCTTCCGCCAATATTAAATCATTATGATTAAAAACTTTTGGGCTATGTCGCCGCGTCAATTCTTGGGTGGCCCCAACGTTTCCTGACCGATGCTGGTCGCTTTTTCAAGGGATTGTGTGGCACAATTGATTGATTGACAAAATCCCTTGAAAAAGCGACCAGCATCGGTCGGGAAACGTTGGGGCCACCCAAGAATTGACGCGGCGACATAGCCCAAAAGTTTTTAATCATAATGACGAGCACCCGCGAAAGTTTTAACGAAGAATATTAAACTAGTTCACGAGTAATGAAGGCGCAGCAAAAGGCGCCAAATGGTTTCAATTTACAGATGCAACGAGCAAATCAAATAACAATGACGGTCACCTTCTTTTGAAAAACCTGTAAATTATAAAATAGATTCTGCAAATCGTCGATTGAAATGTGCATTGCAATATTGCCTTTTTATATCATTCTGCAAACTTGTGCGCTACACGTCAGCAAAACCAGATTATTTCACTTTTCATACCGCAATGCATAAAATCTCAATTCAAGACACAACGGGACATCAGGATCTCAGTGCTTGGTTAAATAAATGCGGTCAAATTGGGGATCAAATGCTAAGGTAATTTTTTAAGCATATTTTAAATATTATTAAAACTGCGATGTTCCCAAAAGTTGTGAAGGGGAGTGTATAGAAAACAACACTGGAAATAAAAGTGGGAGAGATAAAGGGACCAGTTTCTCAAACTTTCGGAAAACCCGAGTAGGCAGCGTGGTGCCAGCGTCTTCGCCCAACTTCAGACCAGAAAGAGGTGTATAAGAGCCGGGAGAGAGAACTAGAGAAAATTCCGACTTCTCGGAGTTTTTCGCCAACTACAAATAAGGTTACACTTGTCGAATGAAATTCTAATAGCATAAAATTTTCACGAGGTCGTGAGAAAGCGTGTATACGGCTTCCTTGTAAAAGGCAGAGATATTTCGCCTCTCCCATCCCTGCTGAAAATATCTACAAGTATTCTGTAGAGAAAAGGGTGCAAAAACGCTTAGAGCCAGGTGGCTAGCTCTTGGGAAAATCCTTTCTTGGCTCATAATCCCGCGGCGCCAATATTTTACGGCCGAAGTTTCTAGGAGTCCCAAACTTCTACATTCTCTAAAAAGCAAATCATTGCGCAAGAGCTAACAAAAAATGGCAAAATTTCTTGATACGCTTTCCCGTCTACAACCTTTACTCGCATCACTCGGAAATAACTTGTAGTGGGACTCACATTTACCTCTGCCCTCGTATCTTGCACCAGGAAACACTCCAATTGAATGCTTCGGCATTACGTTTCGCAATTGCCATGAGCATCAGTGCTCTAAAACTCATTATCTATACAATTAATGCAGGACAACGCCTGACAAAAATGAGTAAAATAAAAAAATAAAATGGAGAATAAATTGTGTGCCCTCACTAATGCAAAATACCACGGTAAAAACATATAATCCACATTCCAAATAATATTGTTAAATATTGAGGTTTGATGGGGTAAGCCGCACGTGAGTTTATAAATCCTGGACCTTTCAAAGCACGAATAGGTTTACTAAATAATCCGAGGTAATTTGTAGAGTATGCGAAAAAGCTAAAAATATCACAACGCCAATGAATGGATTCATCACCTTTGAATTAAATTCTTAATACTGAAGCATCATCTCCGAAAGCCACCTGATAGTAAGGTAAGTAGTATCCCAATTAGAGCATGTGGAACGGATAGAATGTGAAATATTTTACTTTGAGCTACATGCTGAAGTCGTCAAAACTTGTGGATAGAATAATTTCAAATGAATAACACGGGGCGACTATAGCCGTGTTTTTCTAATTTTTCATAAACTTCTAACCTTTAACAGATATATAACGTAAAGGCTTCCATTAATTTCATTAACTATCAAGATACTATTTGAACGAAGGCTGTGCTAGGTAGGAGAAACTGAATTTCAAAAAAAATAATAAATACTATAATGGAGCTGTTTTGTCATTCCAGCTTCCCTGAAGAATTTCCACAGAAAAATTTGCAAAATGAACATACCGATATTCATAACCAAAACCTAATAGCAGGAGAAAGAAGAACAAGTAATTTTTGTAGATTTTGTCATTTTATTTCTTGATTGACACTTTAGCAACCGAAAACATCGGCTGCAATAAATATCGGTGAAAATATAATTATGAACACATGTGACTTTAAAGAAGATTGACTATTATCGTCAATAATTTTAAACGATACTGAATCAACAAAAATGTTTTCCTCATTTCTTCTCTAGTAGCCAATTATTGCGGCTTCAAATGAAACGTTGCTTGAGTCTCATGACCTGTGGATACAAAAAGGAATCCTTCTAAATCCCTTAAGACGAGAGTGATCCTAGATTTTGTATCCAATCGGGGTAGTAATCCGAGGCGAAAGGTCTGAGATCATCGAATGAAACCGCCCCCCTTCGGTTGGAGCTCCAAAGCAAACGATAACAAACGTTGGAGCGAGTTTTCATCCGCTCCATACAGCGTAATGGAATTCGGCAGTGTCCATGTAGGTAGAATGATGAACAAGTGCTCTTTTTGAAATGAGGGGAATGAACTTAAATGGCGAGGGGGATAATCATACAATTTTCCATAGTGTAAAAGATTGAAATAAGACTACAGTAGGGATGCACCTAAAAACCAAGAAGTGACATTTACTTATCTATAGTGTGGCTTTTATGATCACTTGCACGATAAGTATATACGAATAATAAAACGATATATCACTTGCACGATACATAAAGCTAATAATACTGTGATATCAATGTTGAATGCATAATTGAGTCCATTAAAATGGAAAAAAATGCCTCACGTTCAACTAAATGAATCTTTTCTATCATTTAACTCATAAAATTTGTAAGTGGAGGAACTCTCTTCAACGAAATAAGTTTCTTTGGTATTGAAAATGCAATACCCTACTGAATTTTTATTTCTTTTTAAGCATTTTTCTACATCTAGATACATAAATTAAGATCTAATGACACCTAATTCACCTAATTACTTTTGATGGTAATACACCATTAGTTTAGTTGGCATCCTGACCTGTACATAGCAAATTAATTTAAGAAATAAGGTTAATCTGGAAGAACATTAAAATGAAACATTCATCAAGTCTTTTAACGATATAAGGCCAAATAAAAGTCACCTAAAGACCGTAAAACGGGAGAGATCCTCGATTATAAGGTAAAAATCACGGTGAAAGATACAAGTTCTTTGGGCACAAAGATCATCTCTTCCCGGTGTGTATTCAAATTTCAATCCTATTTAGTAAAATATACTTGGATTTGATTTTAATTTTGTTTTCAAGTAATAACGAAAGGGTATACGAAGTGGTCCAGAAGAGTCTACAATACTTTGTAGATGGGATAGGGGAAAATATAGAATTAAGGGAAGACATGATTGTGTATTGAAAAAGTAATTCCATGTTATGAAAGGAATGGCCAGAAAAATTCGTAAAAGCCTATTTTTAACCGTTAGAATACTCTAATTAAATTGGGAGGATTTGGATGGGTCTATTTAATAATTACATGATAGAAATCAATTGACGAAAACACACACATTATTAAAATAATAATTCCTCTTCAAAAGCGCTCTTTTCCCAGCTTAACACTTGCGTGACAAGCAGTGAAACTGTAAGGTGATTTAGTGCAGCTGCTGTAAACCGACAACCTAACCCACACACCAACGGAGGGAGGAATCACGCACAGTGGGGATTGGGTGGCTAAGGGATGCGCTCCCACAACAGATCGGCAATAATTCACAAGTCGGATCTACTTATCGGCCGGAAGAGGAGCAGCCGCCCCGATATCTCCTCCCGCTTTACCTGGTCATTGGACACAAGGAAGGAAAGCGACCCCATCCTACCCTTCTACCTTCAAATCCTCAGTCTCGACTCGATTACAACTACCAATCTAATCGCGTGATCACATTTTCTGTCAATAAACGTCTCTTTTGCAGCTCACCCAAAAAAATGGACCTATATAACCATCGCCTCACAAGTTTATTCATCCAGAAAAACACCAATATTACTCCCTCAGAGTTTCAAACAGGAGGTAAATTTGAACAGGTGAATGTTGATTTAACCCTGGAGAAAGCCATACGACTTTCATATCTCTAGCTTTGACTGTCAACATATGTCTCTGAGCCGGAAGAGGTGCAAGTTATATATCTTTTAGAAAAAATATTTGACCGGGATCCTAATACATTTAGAGGCATCCAGAATCCATGGAAAATACAATGGATTAATGTTTGTGATGAAAGGGCCACGGTTTTACAAAACAAGCGCCGAATAAAATTGATACCGTCCATTCATTAAAATGTATATATGTTACACACTACCGTATGAAACAATTATCGATACAAATAAAGAAATATACAAAAATTTGGCAAAAATAATTGGGAAACGGATGAGGATTTCACTTCATTTATAATGGTTTCATGGATTTTAGTTCGATTTCGTTGTTTCATTTCGTTCAGGGTTTTGGTACAACCTTATCGCAGAAAAAACGTTTGACCAGGATTTTGGTTTTTTATCGTAGAAAAAATATTTTACCTGGCTGTTGGATTTCTGTTCTTTCGTTTATATTGCATAAATCAGAGCCCGTTTAACCCTAGAGTTATCTAGCTCAAATAGTCTCCCACTTTTAAACTCTGAATCTCAGTATGTCAAGGCAACTCAGAGAATAACGAGGAATGTGACATAATCAACATAATGCAGTAATTGCATTGCAGTATTATACAGTATTATGCAATATTTTTTCCTTCCTCCAGGATATTTGTTACATTGCGTAGCTTTTGTAGATATCTAGAGCTGTATGTACACTCTGCTGTATGCTTCGCAATGTAACAAATATCCTGGAGGAAGGAAAAAATATTGCAGATCTCCAACATTTCCAATTCCAGTTGTCATCCAATATACTAAAAATGCATCAATCATATTCACCAATTCAAAATCTTATCCTGGTTGGATCCTTAAACATGAATAGACAAGGAAAAAATTCTCAGGGGAAAAAATTAAGTATTAATGAGCAAAACTGAGTTACGTAATGTTGTTGTTAGACATAAATTGTTTCGCAAATGAGGTTGCAATATCAGTCAAAGCCAACTTGCATTATTTAACTGTTTTGAGAACTCATTTCTTGTAATACTGCAATAAATATCAAAATTAAAAGGAAATGGAAACCTTTAAAAAATGAATTGACTAAAATAGAGTTAAAAAGGAAAGTATTTAAAGAAAATGTGGAACATTTCCCACAGTTCTTGAATCCTCATGTTCTTTGTAAGAATATGTTATTGTACTATCTGCGATCTTTCAAATGAAAGAGGTTGCAACTACGTACTGGAATAATCATAATTCAATAAATTGAAATAAGTCTATTATTTTGGTTCTATAATTATGAAAGCCTCTGTTTCATATTTACGGCATTCATGTATCTCGTGGAGATACCTGAATACATTCAGGTCTATTGTTGCTGGTGGAACCAATAGAAGACCAATATAAGTGAACTGGCGCGACATGACACTCGATTGCCATGGTGGGCGTAGCGTCGGGATGAGAGACGCCGTACAAGACTAACAGCGAAGTAGACAATGCACATTTGCCACTGCAGATCCGCACAAGCTGCTTAACACTAGAATGCCGAAGGGTGTCACTTTGACACCCTACGCGTACATTTTTTACGGAGCTGGCCCTTAACCCGGTAACGCCTCAATTAAAAGGCTTCTGCAATTTTTGTGGCAATCATGTATCCAAATATCAATGAAATTCTGAGTCATTAGGTGCAAAATGAATTCTTTTACCACTAATAGTTAAGCCTAACGGTACCATATGCTAACACCAAATTGTTTTGCACTATAGCATCCCAATTATTAGGCTCACATTAAATAACCATACTTTATATTAGATATACATGTTATAGCAATCATAATTACATTTTAAAAACTTCGCATTAAGTGTACACAAGGCGTAAGTAAAAAAAATCGAAATGCTTGCTCTAAAACTTCCGTTTTTTGGGCTAGTTGACGATTATTAATTTTCAAATGGCTCTAAAAACGTTAATTGCAACTTTAAAATATCAAAATATTCGGAAAAATGTTATTTTAAATATTCTTATCAATTTAAAACTCTCAAAAATCCTAATAAATTACAATAAATGACAAAAAAGTTACATTTAACACTGCAATAC
The DNA here is from genome assembly GCF_921293095.1 of Ischnura elegans. Classification (NCBI taxonomy): domain Eukaryota; kingdom Metazoa; phylum Arthropoda; class Insecta; order Odonata; family Coenagrionidae; genus Ischnura; species Ischnura elegans. The sequence goes on along the minus strand of NC_060254.1, from coordinate 50,016,796 downwards.
CAGCCGGTACCATTTGGTACCGCTAGGCGTTAACGGGTTAAAGAGTGTTGTAGGAAAAATCATTCGTGACTTTTATTCATTTTTAGATCTTCACAAAACTTGCTTAAGCCTCAAGAATGAATTTGATACGAAGGACGATAGGTATGGAGCCGAGGAATGATATATGCTTGGGTGCTGCTGAGAAATTTGGTAAGGAGAAAAGATGAAATGATCACGCCAGATTCTACTTTGATTTAGAGGCAGTCTGAGTCTACACTGACATTTTGTCTGCTCATAAATACGATCACAAGGAAAGCTATTGCAATAATTTGTCTTATTCATTTTCTAACAGATATTGAACAAACTATCCCACTCAAAACTATTTTTGTCACACGATACTCGGATATGAATATTCATTTAATACTTTATAACAACTGTGTATACATATGAAAAGGGTGGGCGAGATATTGAAATAAGTGAGTCATTAATTTCAGTTATTAACTTAAAAATAAAACGTGAAAGAACAGAAAGCTTGTTGAAAATAATTTTCTGAGAGTAAAATGATAAGCCCAATGAGAAAATTATTGATTTGGTCATAAATACCATCAATTCAAAAGAGATCGATTCGATAAAAATTGCAATATTAATATCTGAATATTATTGAATGCACGAAAGAATGCATAGTAAAAAAATTTAAATACCTCTCTAGCTCTCTCACACCTCATGAGCTCCAAACATAATTCTCATGAGCATTCATAATCAGAAATTAAAGATACTTGTGATGATTACTTCAAAATAAGACGCGAAAAAACGCAAATTTTGTGGAAGACAATTTTCAAAGATTGAAAAAGAACATAAATCAATAAGGAAATGGTTTATTTTCTCACAAATTTGAAATAAAATATATTAAATGGCAAATAATAACTCCAATATCATTCAAAGAGATCGATTCAAAGGGATACTAAGCTAGCAAAACTTCAGTACTATTGTACGGGCGAAAAGGTAATTAACATTAAAATATCTCGTGAGCTCTCAAATTCCTCATGAGCTCCATATATAATGATCCTTTTGAGTATTTAAAATTGATCATTAAAGAAACGTCTTAGAACCGGAACTTCATCCTCTTCAACTTGAAATGAGCAGTGACGGAGAAATAATCGCCGAAAATACACAGCCGTCACGTTTACTAAACTATAATAAAATGGCTGGTTTATCACCACGCAAAGGCACTCATTGCGTGTCTCACGAACACAGTCTGCGGTCGACGGGGGTTTATCGGGGGATGATCCTTGTATTAGCGCTGGATTTGACGAGGTGGTTGTGGGTAGCATGAGAGGATGGGTTGCACGGACGATAAGGTAAGAGGGAGGTTGGGGCGATATCGTTGGGAAGGAGGGTTGAATAAACAAGGAAGAGTGGGGTAGGATGGATGTTCTCTCTACTCTGCGTGTGTGCGCTGCGTGATCGGAGAAGCGCTGAAAGGATTTCCGGAGATTTCAACGATTTCGGATTGAAGCGCTCACACTTAACCATATTGTTTATTATCCCAGTCGAAATTGGAAGGCTAAATTCTCTCTGCCTGATGGGCATTCTGCGAGGGCAACGAGAGGCTATATTCAGGATAGGAAGTGTGCAGAAAAGGCAGAAGGGAGATAGAGTAATGTGGGGAAAAAACATGAAGTTTAATGGGGAATGGATTTTTGATGTTCTGATAAATTATACATTAATACTTAAGTATGAATAGTATAATGAATATTTCACAGAATAAAAATGTTTCTGAATCATAAATAAGCAAGACAAATTATTCAGCAAACCTAGGATCCATTAATTTATAAAAATATTACAAGGGTGGACTTAATATAATTTAAGTCAAAAATCAATTTAAGAATAATTTAAATGTCTAATTATCATAATCGGAGTTCCATGCATAATACAAATGAAACAGGATTAAATGGTACGGGTAAGAAGCATCATATATTCACATAATTCTTAAAACAGGAAAACAGAAATAAAAAAGAGACGACATATATTCCGAACACTTGGGAACTTGATGAGAGAGGACTGGAGGAGTATAAGAGAAAAAATAGAAGGATAAGGATGGCGAAAGAAGTTTTTGAGAAGAAGAAAAGAGTGTTTTGTAACAAGAGACTGGAATTAAAATTGAGGAAGGTATTGGTGGTGTTTTGTGTGGAGTGTGCTTATGTATGGGTCTGAGATTTAAACGATGGGGAAAAGAGACAGGGACAGGAATGGGGCAATCGAGATGTGGATTTTGGAGGAAGATGGAGGGAGTAGGGTGGACGGATCGAGTAAGGAATGAGTAAGTGTTAAATAGGGTAGGTGAGGAAAGAACATTGATGGCTAAAATGAATGAAAGGAAGTGTAACTGGCTGGGATATATAATGAGAGGTAATGACATTCTGAAGATAGTCTTGGAGGGATCAGTGGAAGATATTAGAAGAAGGAGTAGGAGAGGGCTGAAGTTTATTGACAATTTAAAGATAGGAAAATATAGAAGCTTAAAAGAAATGGCCGGAAACAGGAAAGAATGGAGCAAATGACTCGCTGACAGACAGAACACCAGATGATGATAACATTCAGAATGTATCTTACGAGTCACAAAGAAATGCATAGTTGCCGGTTGGCTGTAATGTTTTGGCCTCTGAAAGCATGGGAACTACATCACGGCACCATTTTCAGTCGTTTAAATGTGTGGTAGTGGATCATTAATAACATGAAATCACTCCACCAGGGGAGAACCAAAATAATGACAACTAAGCTAAAATGATTAAATATATACAGCGTCTTATCGATTTATCGAACTTCTCCACTTCATAAATTCAGTTATCAAGAGTTCTAAATAAACTATTCTCGGGTTTCCACGTGAGTAAGATATCCTAAGAGCGCCGACGATCCAAGTTCTGACTCATCACCCAATCTCAAGGGTACTGAAAGCAGCCTTTCTTACTACTTAGTACTTCATTTTTCAGTAGCCTTGAGAATGGGAGACGAGCAGGAACAGGAAAAGCCGGCGATCTCACTATATCTTACCAACGCGAAAACTCGAGAAAAGTTTATTTGGAACTCTCGATGGTTAAATGTATTAAGTGTAGAAAATGAGGTATTTGTTTGAAAGTTCATTAATTTTGTTCGCCGGGATAATGTAAGTCATACACATCAAGAGTTCTTCCTATTCGTAGCTATTCCTTGGAATGCAAGCCCGAAATGCTGACTTACATACAAACAACATGTTCAAGTAGCTACTTACTTCGTGAAAATGCCTTTTCTCTGTTTCCAAAGAAAAGAAGGGAAGGGTTTCTGGCCGCAGGGTTTGCTTTGCATTTGCAGAGGCTGTGAAATCATGGCTCGTATTCCACGGGAGGATTTAAGGGGGGCAGAGTATACGCGGTAAGGAAAAAAGGAATTGAGGAAAGTATAGGGTGTGAAAAGGAAAGGAAGGGTTTCAAACCCACAAAAAAACATTTAAAGCTACTTCGGGTGGTGAGTAAAATATAAGGCATCATGCCGATACTTTAATAAGTAAAAACCAACACGATTTCCTCTAAATAAATTTTATTATCGCACCATTAATTTTGAGTATACACTAACGCTTCAATTTTTAAAAGATATCATTAACATGAGACAACAATCTGGGAATTAATTTGACCGAATTCAACACTCCGCTCCGTTATATGCTAACCTTTTTATATTCACGATTTTTTTCTCTTTTATAACCTTGATGACTTGTTCTTTGTAACTTATTCGGGATATTTTTTTGTCATTCATTCCTTCCTTTGGTTCTATGACGATTGAATCCATCCTCAACGCATTTTCGTTCGTGAAAACTATGAAAATCATTCATTATTGCTGTAAATACCATCAATTCTTATGAGCAAAACTTTAAATACCTATCTTATTAAGAAAATAATGACGTATTTTTAAAATTGCAATGTTTAATGTAACGTATCATCACTTTTGAAAGTATCAATTAATATAAAAACATCACTAAGACTTTAGTGGAAGCACAACAAACGAAGAAAAGTAAAAAAAATAAAAATAAAAAATAAAATAAAAATATAATTTAAAAAATACAATTAAAAAAATGTTGCAGAACCATTTTCAGTCATTTAAACGTGTGGTAGTGGATCACTAATAACATGAAATACTCCACCAAAGGGAGAATCAAAATTATGACAAGTAAGCGAAAATGTTTAAATATATACAGTATCTTATGGATTTCCCTTCCTCTGTCAGATGACAATATTTTGTTTTTGGGTTAAAAATATAATTTTCAATCCAAAAACACAAATAAATAAGTAGCTTAAAAGTGTACGAAAAATCAACATAAGCAACAATCTTTGAAACCAGCATTCTTCAAATTTTAAGCATGGTTCAGCAGCTGCAATTTGTTCAGACTGCTTTTTAAAATATGCGGGGGTGCGAAATACATGGTACTAAACTAATTGTTGCTTGGGTAACCGTATTCCCATTCTCTCATAAAACAATATTTATTCGTGATTTCACACACAATGACAAGAGACACCAATATGCGGTTAGCAGTAGATATTCTATATCCCCCCTCTTTGACTCTGTTCGACAAAATTAGAGAGAGACGAGCGATACACGAAGGGTCTCAATTATTTCCATCTCTGAGCAGATGACCGAGGTAGTGTAACTAATGAGGGATAACGTATCCGAGTAAGGTCCTACAAGAATCGATTTATTTACGGCTTGTATTTCACCACTTCCAAAGTTCCACGAAAATAATACACTGCCTCGGCAGTACATTCTAATTCTCGCGATGCATTAGAATTTCTTAAATTTGTCCCATTTCCAATGAGAAAATAAATAAATTGCTAACTGCAAAAAGGCATCATATTCAAGTTGGACGATTTATCTTTTTTAATTTAAGATGTTGCTGGGTGGAAGACTAAAAGTTTCCTACTAAAAGGAAACATGTTATGCCAATGAAACCGAGCATATGTTTCCATAACATGTTTCCTTTTGGTAGGAAACGTTGAGTCTTTCACCTAGCAACAAGTTAAAGAAAAAAATCGTCCAGCTTGGAAATGATGCCTTTCTGCAGCTAGTGATTCAAATAAGAAATTAATCACTTACATTAATACACTATTAATAGCTTTATAAATTTTTACCAGCTTTTCTCATGCCTATTTTAAATAAAAATCGATTAGTGCAAGTCCATCAGTCTTAACCACTCAGACACTAATGAAATTAACGCGGAAGGTAAGTTTGACTCATGAAGCTAACGTAAAACCAACATCAAGAGGGTAATAGCCCTAATGGTCGTAATAGGCTGCTTTTTTCATACCATTACTCCATTACCACCTTGCAGGTTACTTTATTTATTTTTATTTTATTCCCAAACCTCCGAATACAGCACTTCATAGGCCATTTTAAATCGGGATATTCAACAAATTCAACAATGAAACGTACACGAACAACCATACTCTGGATAAGGGAAACTTACCCAGGCGGGACTCGAACCCCCGACCTCACGTTTGGCAGGCGAGGACTTTACCCGCCGCCACCGAGGCCGGCAAAGTTACAGTTACAGTGTAAAATGAAGATGCACTTCGGCTACAGTGAGATGAAAGTGAGAAGGGGTGGGCATTGGGTTCCAAATTTACTTCTGATCGTACTCCCTGCCTTCGATATACTTTTTTGTTAATATATGCCCGTGAACCTAATTTGAGAAAATGAACTGTGTCGGCTATTAACTCAAAGAACCCGCTGTAGCGGCACGGCGGATGGATTATTCGCGCGTGGACTCGAAATTCTTCGCAATTCAAACGTTCATCTCTCTCGAGCCGATGTTCTTTCCCATGCTAGCGAGAATTGAAAGAAGAGAGAGAGAGGAATAGACCTTTCGCGCAAGGATGGATCCTATTCCACCCCCACGATTCTCCATCGCGCCATTCTGCCAAGCATGAAGATTAGGCCCAATCCCAAACTCCCCCATCGGCTCTCTCGGGACCCGAAGTCCAAGCAAGTGGAGTGTAAAACGGCGGTGAAAGTGAAGAGAGATATGAGCGGAGCGTATGCCGCGGAAGCAGACAAAAAGGGTTCAAGCGACGCCAATGCACAGCATTGAAACATTGGCAGGGTGTTTTGGGTGAGAGGTCAGGGGGCAAAGCCGATAAGTACCACCTCCACGCATCCCCGCTTGCAAGCGCCAATAGAATCCTTACAACAAGTCAATCATCAAACAGAAAGTAAAAAAAAGATACATTTATATAGTGACTATATAAATTATTATATCTAAATAAAGTGCAATGTATTAGCTTTAATTTATTTCTTTCCTCCCATTCCTTTTTCATTCCATGTCGGGTTCTGACGCTGCTCCTGGACATTATAAGATAAGATCACTGCAATATAATTACAATGACACTATGGAATTAGCAATGGCATATTTAAGTACAAAAATTGATTACAGTTAAGTAATTCGCCAAACTGTAAATTAATAACCTAACTTATTCCAGTTAAAATTCTAGCAACACTTCCAGCACATTTTGGCACTTCAATAATATCGATTATGTATTGGATTTTTTTATCTAATGGATATTATTCATATCTGGATAAGGATCTGGGAAGATTTTTTTCCATCATATTTCCCATCGTAATGGCCAAGGGCCGTGGGTATAATACTATTCTGTAATAATTCTGCTGAAATGTCCTCGATTTCAGGCTGACAGCCACAGCTATATTTTAGCCATCCTCTGTGATGTATTTGATCAACCATTAAGGCGATACAAACATAAAAGACAAATACAAACGGATTAAAATAGAAATTCTTCCCAAAAGAAACAAAAACCAAAATCCTCTTAGCCCTTCTTTAAGAAATATATTAAATTAATATTAGATATCCTTCCAAATTTTGAAAAATAAATCTCAAATTCCTTGATTTATTTTCGGAAGCAAGTATGGTATCACGATAATAACAAATGAAAAAGTTACTTATGGTACTTCTTCGCCTCATACCATTAGTTCTGCATATACTCCCGAGTGATGAAGATTATCTCTAACCCTGAATGCCTACCTATGACCTACATCTGATCAAATTCGCCAGTCAGCAAAATGTGAATTATATTTGGATGGAAAAAATCGAGGGATGCAGAGTTGCAAGAAAGCAATGGCTATGAAAATGATGAAGTGGAAAATATCAGAGAAAAAGCTCAAGGTATGTATCTCGCCAGAAAATGCATTGCTTGCAGAAAAATTAATTTTTCTTTTATCGGTAGTTAATGAGAGGGAATGCCTTTTTCATTAATTTTTAAATATTTCCGATAGAACTGTCTCAAACACAGCCTAATACACACAGTAGATCTTGTGCCACCAATTACCGCCACTAATAAGTACAGAGCGAATAATAGAACAGCCCGAATAATAAAAATAGAATATTTAGAAGTCTTGAAGTGCATACGTTTTTCCAGCATTCAGTATTTCTTATTTAAGTTATGAGGTCAAATAATTATAGCAGGGTATTTCCCACCCATAATATTTCTACAAACCTGGTGCTTTTTGATTCATTTGATTAACTTACAAAACCATTGTGCTGAATTAAAACTCTCTAGACCGTATACTAAAAAGAACATACATTACAAAATGCATATGGACCAAGTAATATATGCCAATATAGCCAAAGAATAAATCTTGGATCATTCATAGTCAATATATCAAGAAAAAATCCAATGACTCTTATTTCTGCTAATTTTTTAATCAGGAGGGTCCACAAATTACATCCTTGACTCTCCAATACTATTTACGTAGTACTGAAACATCAGCACATGAGTATTCTCTTCTCCACGCAAAGCGAAACCGGAAGCCCACTCACATCTTTTATCCCACGACTTGATTTCTCGTGTTTTCTCAGCGTGTATAGAAGGGCACGGAGTCAACGGGGCTAGTATATCAGGAAGTTTAGCACGTTCTGGCTTGCTGTTCAATTCTCAGTGGGCTGGTTGAAGGTAATTGAAGGGGCAAGACGACAAACTTGAGGCATTTGACAGGGAGTAGAGGACCCACACAACTGCCCATTGTAACCCCAGGAGTGCTTAACGGTTGCAACCATAGAGGTATCTACCTCTATGGTTGCAACAGTGATGAACGCACGCTCATCATAACATTTGGCGTAAGGTGTATTCTATTTTAGCGCTTGTTCTGCGACTACTTCAGCAGATGTAAAATTTGATGTAATAATCTAAAACATAGTTAATATTAAAGAAGAAATGTGAACACTACCCTACATGATTCATTCAAATCTGAAATCTATATATATAATTAAGAAGAAATATTATGAAGTTACAAGACGATCAGCACAGCACCAAGTCAGAATGTATAGGTTACAAAAATAATTAATAGACCCTGAGCAAGTGAAGTGTTATTTGCGAATTTCTAACGGTTTATTTGTAATCTACTGATCTGATATATAACGGACAATGAGGTGGCATTTTCATTCAAATCCTATCTGAAAACGCATATTAAATGTTTTTACCAAACTGAGAGATCCCTCAGTTTGGGTGAAAATAAACCTTGGAAGCGTATAGACAGAAGCGTGGGAGCGCTGTAACTAAAAGCCTAGACCATAAATGAAACCAACAACTTAAGAGTTAGCACAGAAAATGGAAAAACAACTTGCGCATCATAATCCTAAAAATTTATTTGATTACTATCTTGAGAGTCATCACGAGCAAAATTTATTGAAAATAAAATTTCAAATTAAAAGAAGCCACAAATAAACAAATTTTATCGGCATAAACAGCAAATAAGGTAGTATTCATTTTCAACCAAATCAAGGCCATATGCAGAAAAACCAAAATTCGCTCCTTTTATATTTCCTCTGAGAAACGAACACAGAAGCATTGCAGAGCCATGCAATGCTTCGCCCCCGGTGGCTGGAAAATCGGTCCAAGGCGACAACGGGGATTTCCGAGGTGCGATTATGTGGTAAGAGCGTCTAGTCCTGACCTCCCTCCCCCGTCTTCCGCTGAGGTTTCCGGCCACCGGAGTCACGCTACACGGCCTCCCGGAGGCAGCAGCGAGCGTATTACCCTCGTCCCCTTGCCCGTTACTCTGTTCTCCACCACCACCACCGCCTGTACCAGCTGTTCGTGCCAAGTTAAGAGGGGGGATTTGGATCTGCCGGGCAACAGTTGTCGGCTCTGCGGTCAAGCATCTATCCTCCGTTTCAGCAGCAAGGTGGAAAAAAAGTATTGCACCAAAGAAATCCAAATGGATCTTAAATTATCTTACAATAATCATGGAAAATAATACATAAAACATCTCCTCTTGAAGTGACAGACAGTACAAATGATAATTTACATGCAGAAATTTAGAAATAAACACCCTTTTTCCATTAATACGGTAGTTGCCTTTGGAGACGATAGTCGAGGTATCTTTCGGAATAGTACGTAACTGAGGATCTATGGAATAAGTGAGCCTGCGGGTAAGAAACCATAAAGAGTAAGTTTTGCTTCATTTACTTTAAAACCAACACTTGAACTTTGCATGAATTCAACGCAAATAGTTTTATTTCGAATTTAGTAAGGTTGTATTTCACTATTCCATTTAGCGCTAAAGCAAAAATCTCCATTTTTGCAATTTAAATTAATGAATCGCAATAATTTCAATAAAAAGTAAAATCCTTCTTCTCTTGACGCTTTACTATCCAAATGAGCTACCTTCTTGTTATTGTATCATCTTTTCAATCTTAGTTTGGAAGTAATATTCCTAAAGGTTTACAATGTTTTTATAACTTTACAGTAGTTTTCCTTGTATAGGGCCTTAATTACTTTAACATAGGAAAACCCTAATTCTATCTCTTTCGTGACATCCCAAAGTTTGCAGCTATTTATTGAATCGTGAGCCTTTTCTATGTGAGCAAATAGTGTTAATGGTGTTTCAGTACTCTATGCTCAGCTCCAGTAGCTGTTTTAGAGCAAACATAAGTTATATCTGCAGATTTTACTGCATCTCTAAATTCCACACGGTACTTACTTTTTCATTTTTTATTTTTTACACAAGAGATTAAAAAACCGCATCATAATTTTCTCAAGTCATTTTAGTTTGTCGAAAAGAGAATGAATAAAATTTTTGAATAAAATCGAGGAGAAAAAAGTATTTTCCTAGACCTAGAAACAATTTGAAAACCTTGGGATACTCATCTGCTTCGGCGGACTTAAATATGTCAAAGGATAGTCTATGGAGGAATAAGATGCCTTGATATCCTAATAACGCTTAAGAACTCGGCGGAAGTATGAGCATCCTGACATTTTTTTTAAATACTTCATTATAGACGTAATGACCTGCTGGGTTAAATGGTGGAATACCATTAACCCTTGAGAAACATAACATTAATTTTATATAATCACAGTTAGTTGCTTTTATCATTAATACTGCGGATGAACCTTTGCCTCCAAAATAACTGCACACCTCGGACAAGGGGATATTCACTATGCAAGAATTTTTGATTGCACCAAGAACCTTTAATTTATTGTATTCTTTCTGTCTGGATTATGAATGTCTAACTATTTCAAAAAATGGGCAATTTCAAAAGGGAAAACTAAAAGCTAAAATTTTTACGATTTTGGCAAGGAAGACTTTAATGAAAAATAACACAAGGGTTACAATTACAAAGGTAAAATAATAGTTTGTCCTTAAATGTATTACTTACACTTGTTTAAATACGATACAAAAATAACTTATGTTCTGTCACAGTTACATATTGATCTAACACTGATCATTCATTTATTTTAAATTCATTCATAATTTTCATGATTAATATAGCTGATTGGCACAATTCACTTTCGTTCCAACGTTATATTAAGAAAATCTAAATTTGAAACTCAGTGAATTCGCATTGAATCTATTGTGCATTATAAGTTATAGAGGGTGGGGTGGAAGGACGGAAAATGTGAATCTTGATGAAGAAGGAGGAGTAGAAGAGGGCGAAATTTGACAAAATATCGGACGGCAGTAATAGAGTGGAAACTTCAGGGTGAGCGGAAAACAGAGGATAAGGGGAAAACACATCCACCGCGATAAATGACAAGGTGGGGAAGAGCAGACGGAGACAGCTATGAGATCCGGAGAACAGGGAAACGAGGACAAACGAATGCCTTGAATTCCACTGCATCATCAGCCACTGGAGGAACACGCCATGCATTCATTACTGGCGCTAGAGGGAGACATGTTACGAATACAATGTAAACCATACTAATTTTCCAAGACAGAAAGAAATAATGACGATATAGCATGGAAAATAATTAAGTAAAGATCTAAAATTTACTAATCATCACTTTAAATAAACTGAATAAAAAGCATACAATGCACACTATTCATTTACCTTGTAAATTTTAGGTTACCCAAACAAAATATACTATCCAGTTTGATAAAAATACCAATTACAAAGCTTTAATTAAATAGTTGGACCTTAAATTTATTACTTACACTTATTTAAATACGATGTAAAAATAACTTATGTTCAGTCAGAGTTACATATCGATCTAACACTGATCATTCATTTATTTTAAATTCTTACGCTCATAAGTTTCATGATTAATATAGCTGGTTGGCACAATTCACATTCGTTCTAACGTTATGTCAAGAAAATAAGAATTTGAAACTCAATGAATTCGCAATGAACACATTATGCAGACACAGCGAGCATTAACTTTTCGTCAGGCGCAATATAGGAACTGCTGAGTTCATGCGCATTGTACCTGGCAGGCACAGATGTGAAAAAACTATTATTAACTCTTATAATAGCATGGCTCAGTGGTACGCCTTTAAAGTTTAAATCACCATTTAAGTGTAGTCGAACACTTACATGATGAATTTCGTGCTATCGAAAAACCCCTTCACAAGTCATCATTAGGCTTCAGACCGATCCATCAAGGTGCGTTTTAACATGCTCTGTTGGCTATCTAGCATTATTTTATTTTCTGTATTTTACCATTTGAATTCTATAAGACCATTACTTTTTATTTTGCTACCTTATTTATTTAATAATGTTTTATTTTGCTTTAAAGTGTCATTACTATTCTTAGTTATGCTGAAAAATCCGCCATTGATCTGTCGGCATTAATATGAAAAGTGATAGGCTGCATAGAAAGTTTCAAAACAAAAAGCTACTATAAGCGTGAAGGGTGTATGCCTCCAAGTGGCGCAGAGAAATTAAAAAAAAATTGCGCTGTGCCTGTGAGATCCATTGCGCCCAACGGAAGGCTAACGAGGATTATAGATTATATGGAAGAAACTCATCAAAATAGGAAAACAAGGCATTAGAATGCAATCATCCTCAGACAGGCAAGAAAAATTGTCAATAGTAATGAGCGTAAATAAAATTTGACGTTTTAATACGGCAATCAGAGCATGAATAAAAGCCAGAGAAAGCTGTAAAATACGTAGGGTGGAGACTTAAAGCAATGAAAAGAATCAATCGTTCACTTATCATTTGGCTGAACTCCTTTTACCTGAGCCGTAAAAATCCCTGCTGGTTAAAAATGCGTCCAAGAGGTCATTAACAGGCCTAATTCTTTTAGCTTGGGTGCCCACTTGGAAATCTCTCTAAGTATTTCAGATTCCACTGAGAACGATTGGGTAACTCACCTAAGATTCAACGCGTGATCTGTTGATCTGTCCACAAAAAAGGGCATTACGACGACGATCCGCTATTTTGTCCACTTGCCAGTGTGTAGATATACCACTTCTTCAGCGGAATTGTAAGTGCGTTAAAACTTATGAATGAGACAAATCGATACCTCCACTGCAAAAACGCTCAACAATCACCCACCGAATCAAATCCGCTCATCCAGTGGCCCAACAATACGAATCCGCTCACCTGACAGTGTCCGGAGCATAAACGCTCATCTCCTATTCTCCAAGCTTGGAGGTGAGCGTTTATGCTCCGGACGCTGCCAGCTGAGCGGATTCGTATTGTGGGGCCACTGGATGAGCGGATTTGATTCGGTGGGTTATTGTTGAGCGTTTTTGCAGTGGAGGTATCGAAATGGCACAAAAAAGTGTAAGGGACCAGAATCATCTTTCCTGATGTAAGTGGTGGAGAAGATGAAAAGCAGGCTACTAGGGAGCGCGCGCCATGTACAATATATCTACTAAGAAGTAAACGTAGCCAAACAATGACTTCGGAAACAGTACGAATCGTCAGCAAACTATGAAAACGTGCGACGTAATGTATTGCTATGAATTTTTGGTTTTCTATTTTTTTTAGTTTTAAACTTTTTATGACTTTATTATTATAATCATTTTTGTATTTTTTAAGTGTTCAATATTTTATCTCACTTGTTTGAAATATTCTTTTTTACACACACGAGCGATCGAGAGAAGAGGTATGGGCAAGAAGACGCTCCTTAAGTTATCTAACGTGGGAATAGATGATCCGAAAGAAGGGCGAACTTCCTACAAAATGGTGGAAAGAAGGGAAGGAGCATTTGGAGAAATAAAGTCGGGTATGCTTATCACTTATTCACATTCGCCAGGCCAGAATGGAAGCATAAAAATGGGAATGAGGGTGGCGGCCACGCAGAAGTGTGGAATGTTTAGAGTTGCATGAAGGGAGAATAAGGGGGATATGCATGGGGAAAATGTATGAGACCGAGCAAGAAAAAAAAATACTCGAAAACCGCCGTAAACTGGGAAGCTGGAGGAAAGAGCTTTGGTGACTTTAATTTCAAAACAAATGTTGGGAATAAAATTTTTCTTAATTAAGAAACGGGGAAATTAAGGTCGTTAAAAGAGGAGAGAGGGGCCGTTAACGGGTGGAGAGAAGCCAAGGGGTGGTGAGGAGATTAGAAGCGGGGAGCTGCAAGGGCCGTCGCCGCAGGCAAGGAGATTGCACGTGTGGATTGGGGGGCTGCGTAAATAGGGAGGAGGGGTTGGGAGAGGAGAGGGAAATCTTTAAATTAATATATAATTACAATAAGGATGAATTAGCACTCACAAGATCATCATGGATGAAATGACACCGATGAATACGGTAGATATAAGCGATTTTTAGTACTCGAATCTATTTAAAAATATGCGAATCGTCAATCAACACGTATGATACATTTTTATAGCTTACGCGTGAAATTTGGGAATAGAAAAATATTAAATTCAAGGAAAAACTTATTTTATTGCCATTTTATTCAATGTTAGCGGAAGGTATAAATCATGTAGCATATTGTGGGTTTTCTGATAAAATCTATTTCGCAACTAAGGACTTTGGAACCATGATATGGTGTAGAAAAGAATTAATAATTTGGAATGTCAACGGAATATTCTAAGTCTCATTTTGCAATATCCTATATTTGCAATGTATATCTAATGCGAATTAAAAAACGTTTAGGAGGAAGAAACGATATGAATACAACAAATCGTTCATTGATAATGATTCTGTTTCTTTTTTTTGTCAATGGGGCATTTACCTGAAAATGAAGAACCAACTTTTTAGATACATCTACGAGTATTTTCAGAAACCGAGGATCAATGAACCCTCAGCAATTTCATTTCCTCTCAACTCCCATCCAGAAAAGCCATCACTCCACCTCCCATACACGAGAGCAGACCAATTCACATCCAAATTATTATTCTCAGCGCAACATTTGAATCCACTCCGCTCAGTTTTGGAACAACAATCCACCACATCTAAAGTTTCACCGCAAAAAAATCGGCACAGGACATTTGTTTCTCTTCATCCACACACCCAATTTGGAAATATTTCTTTCTGCGAAATCTAATGGGTACATTTAAAAAATTTTATAGCCGTAATTTGGCTTGATATTGATCGGGGAAGGGGATCGTAAATTCCATGTTATAGGATATAGTTAGTTAAAAAATAACTCACATACGTGTCGCAAAGGAGATAGCCCCGACGTTTCGCGACCGACTGCTGGTCACTTTTTCAAGGGAATAATGTTGGGATTGGTTTTTTTGCTGCCTTTTTATATTTCAGGTGGGAGGGGTGGGCGGAGGGTGTGGGGAGTTAGGACTGGAGGGGGAAGATAACGAAATGTTGCGGATGACTGGGTTCCAAGTATTGCTGATTCTTAATCCGGTATCTCTATTGTAGTTGTTCTTGTTTTTCTTTATTTCTATGGCCTCGCGGATGAGTCGGGTTTTAAAATGTTTTATCCTGGCGATGACTCTTGATTTTTCGAAGTCGATCGCATGTCCGGTGGCTTCGTGCTCCGCTACGGCTGACTTTGAAGGGTAATCCAGTCGAATGGCCCGCTTGTGTTCTTCTATCCGAGTTTTGACTGTTAACAGTCAAGCTTCAATCAGCTTCAATCAAGGATATAGTTAGGTAAGACAGGTCAAGGAAAGAAGAGAAATGGGATTATAGATAAAATGAAAGACAGTAGGCCATACATTGAATTAACTTAGTAGGTCCAAGTTAAGAGGGGAAAAAATTATACGATAATCTGAAATATGGCCCGTGAAAACCTACATTAATAGAAGAATTATTTAGCTATAGGTGGAGATGTCCTAAGCGTTTATCAAATTACAAGTTTTACTAACTTTGTCAATCACAAAATTGATTAATTTGGAGCCACAAACCTGAAATATCCGAGTGTCTTCCTACTCAGTTTCTAGAGACATCCCCAGCGCGCTCCGTCGCAGCGTCATAAAAACGGGTGAAGGCCACCTCATCACACTCTCCTTCGACCTTCTTATCGCTCCTCCCGCCCGCAGCCCCGAACCCTCCCAATCCTTCTCCTTTCCCACAACTCATTCCCGCTAAATTCCTTCGGCCCCCTTCATCTCTCTCTTTACACAGGTACCTACTCCCTTCCCTCTCATTTGTCCCACACATTCATTTCCTTCGAGGACCATTTTCACCTCATCACATTTTCTTTCATTTATTTCCTGGCTGCTGTCTTTCATAGCATTTTCCTACATTCCCCTTCCAACTATTCCCTCCTTCCCTGGTTTATCATCCTGTTTTCCTACTCTTCCACTCCACGGCGTCTCTACAGTAGCCTCTTCTTTCTCAAATTACTCAGGTCTGGTCACAAACTGTTTCCCCTCATGCCATCGAGGCCATTCAAAGGGCGATTGTTTTCACTTATCTTCGAAATTCATTAGTCTAATAGGTCTTCCTTCTTCCTCAGAAGGTGAAGCACACAACATTGGAGGGACTGAAAAGTGTTTTCCTTCTTACCGAGGGAAAGTCCCTCTCCGAAAGAGGGCCAGTAAGGAGTAACGTGAGTGATTGAATATTTTTGTCGGAGTGCATTCTGCAAGACTATAAATTTAATTATTTACGTCTGTTTTCGAGGGTGCCTTTGGACAATAATTTTTCAGCCGAATGAGATATTCCTCCTATTTATTTAGATTACTATAATCACCGTGATAGTGCGGTGACCCATATCTGCAGGAGAAGTACCAAATGACCCATTGGTATATTGAGAGACTGAACGCAGGTGATTAAAGGTTACCTTTATTGTCAAATAATATAGGTTATTGAAATACCTAAGGGTTAAATTATTGGGTAACCTTTTGGGCAGTGGCGTAGTAAGGGGAACCTTCCTCTGCGAATTATAAATACACAATTACTTTGTTTCTTCATAAAAGAAAAAAGAATATTGAAAAATCATGCATTTATAAAAGATACATGAAGTCCTTTGAATTTTAAAATTGCCAAAATTAGTTTAAAATCCTATTATTAGCATCCTGTTTTTTTAAATATATAATATCCTCTCGAACTCTTCCGGTTTTGGACATACCCCTGAACTAAATTCTAAGCTACACCGCTGCTTTCGGGCAATGAATATTCAGCCGCAAGAGCTGTTTTCCTTACCAATTTATATAGATTACTACAATGACAGTGTTTGGGTAACTCGTTTCTGTAGGTAAATCACCCATTGGTATATTGGCGGAGGGAACGAAGATTATCGAGGGCAGTTTGAAGACGAGCAAAGGACCTTTTGATGTGACCCCTGGTTAACCTTTGTGCCCCCTGATCTTTCAGGCGCAGCAGTAGACCCTTGACCCACTATCGAAGTCAAGCAGCCCATAGTTTGCTTCGTGATTTTTTCCTACTCACTCAGACCTTCCTGAGAAAACGAACCCCGTCAATATGACCGACCTTTGGACATAGCCCAAGTAAATCTCGGGTATCCTCAGGATTTTAAGCGACTTGGAAGAAGAGCAACATCTGTGGTAAGGGAGGATCTATTATTTCTATATTTTTTATCACAGCCTGTATTATAGTAAGTACGATTTTAACTCCTCCAAACTCTGTGTAAAATAAAATTTTCAATCTTCTCCATTGAAAACCATCTCCATGACCACATCTGTTCAAGTTTTTTAATTTTTTATTACATTGGTTGCTCTTTTGATGAAAACTGTTTTCATTTTGACACAATATTTACTTGATAAAATGCTTTTGCAGCTTAATTGATGTATAGAGGAGTTCCTAATGCCATCCAGAGGAGGGCAGAGGAATTGGGCAATGCTCCAAGAAAGTCAGTGCGTCCTCGAAAACTAACCTTCTTCTCATTCCAATCTGTTTTTAGTAACTCCACTTTTCTTTACATCTACTCTAACCCGGAGTTATGCTCATATATCTCACCCCGTACCCTGCGTAGACCGAAGAAGTTAATACTTTATCACAGGGTCATCAGCTAAGATGGGACCCTGCTGGCAAGGGGGTGTGATGAGGGGAGTTATGGAGTGGGGTAGGGTGAGTTAATGCTATCGAAGGTGGAATGGGGGTAGGAAACGCCGAAATGGGTTGAAATTGGGTGAGTTGGTACTTGGGGAAGAGATTCTAAGATATGAAATTGACACAAACACTACATCCCACAAATATACCCGTGTTGGAGGATAATTTCCTTTTCTGTATTTATTAATTGATTGCATAATCCTATGGATAGACGGTATATCAACTTTTCTGGATTTATCAAACGAAGATAAATCACAATATACGAGAATTGCCATGAGAAAAATTTTCCTGGACCGGGAATCGAACCACAGACCTTTGATTCTCCGAGTCCGCACTCCTATCCTTTAATGAGCCGTGAGGGCTTAACACCCATTAACATGAGCCTCGGTATAATTGCCATGGGAGTTAAAGAACCTGGATAGTGTAGTGGTCTGCACAGAGGCCCGGAAAGCCAAAGGTCCGTGGTTCGATTCCCGGTCCAGGTTAATTTCTTCTCATGGCAATTCTTGTATATTTGACGCGGCAGGATTAGAAATATTACAGATAAATCACAAGTTCGAAAGAAAGTATTTAATTGTGAATTGCTCTTATTAATTTACAATAAATTATAAGGGAAAGTTAATGATGTAATTAACCCTAAATCAAAATTCTATAAAAAATGCCATATGGAGATATACTCTGGAAGAATAAGTTAAGTCCAAAAACTCAAGCCATACCCTGTGTAGAACGATGAAATTAATGCATTATCACAGGGTCGTTAGCCAAGATGGGACTCTGCCGGCAAGAGAAGGAGAGCAGAGGAGTTATGGAGTGAGGTAGGGTGAGCTAATGCTACTTAGGTTGGAATGGGGGGCAGGAAATGTGGAAACGGTTCGGAATTGGGCGAGTTGGATCCCGGGGAAGAGATTCTGCGAGTTCCATTTCTCCCAACCCTCTCACTTACTCGCCTCCGACTAAATTTCTCACACTTTTTATTGACTTCGCCGTTTTCTTCCGAACACATCTGCATCAACCCAACGCCACAACCATATTTCTCATTATTCATCTGTCTACCCTTCCTTCTAGAAGTTTCCTCTCCCTTCCTTCGTCTTAAATCTCCCCCTTTACTCCTACACTTTCACAGCTTTCCACCAGATTTAACATTCATCCGCCCTTGGATACTTGTTGCTCCTTTCCTACCAGTGGTGTCATAGTGCCGGAACGCGCCGCAACGCCGTCCTGCACTGGTTAAGAATAGACATAATGGTAACATGACACTTTTAACAATTTTTGTGCATCAAAGTTTATGAAAGCCAGGACAGTACCCTGAGTAATATATATCTTTACCAATCATTTTGCCCTATTCTGGCGTGAGATGGGAATGGAATGAATGAATTGTCGGCGCCCTCCTTAGGGAGGAAAGAGAGTTACACGTCAGGGAAGTATTCCCATATCGCATCCTCCTCCTCATCATTCTCCCCAATACACTCCGACCCTTCCCTTAAAGGCACACATGGAGAACGTGTGAGCAACACTGCTCCACGAGCAGATTCACGATGTTAACTCGGCGGAGGTCTGAGAGCGGCTGACTGAGGCCATGCCTACTGTTTGCTGATTGGCCAAGGGAAAGTCGCGTGTCGTGAAACATTCCTTCCCCTCACCCCCACATGATTAAGCCACACCAGCTCATCCGTTAAGTTAAAATGAACTGAAAATAGTCTGCTAAAATCCCTTTCGATATTTAATAAATCGTGGAATTCAGCATTAATTCTATGATACAAAAATGAAAATTAGCAATTGATTGGGAAACATTTTGTTAGATAATTTTGGAGGTAATAAGCAATCAACGCGACTCATGATCTCATAAATAGTGCTTCTAATAATAATTCCTCGACCCAGACGGGTGCACTATTTTAGAGATTACTGCGGCAATAAGGATTTTACAGCGTCATTTCCAACAGGAGTTACTACCGTTGGTTCTGAATCTAATATTCTGCTTAGGGCCAGTAGTAAAGCCCACGACAACTAGGCCGTTAAAACCTGGCTGGTCTAATTCGTGATACAGTTCATGAGGTTACGTACGTGCTGGTTAATATAAAGATGATGACCTGCATGATAAACTGGAAAAAACTACATTGTGTATAATGTGGGAAGCTTCAAATAAATGCGTTCCCTATATGGAACTAGTTAAACACAGAGTTTATCCCATTCACAATGACCACAACGTGCCTTTGGAGAGTAATATCTTTGATATTCAGCGAAGCATAAAATATTTCGAGCCATTTCATGATCGTAAATATAGACACATTAAACATGTATTCGTTCCAACGCATTTCAGACGAAACCGAAAGACGCACTAACTCTACTTATGGACCGCACGAATCTGAAATGAACTGGTTTAACGCGTACAGCTCCATAATTTAGAATCATAGGGTCTAGAGAGAGGTGGAAAGACCCCAGCGTTAAAATTAGGTACCTCACTGATTTATGTGGACAGATACGGAATCCCATGGGTATGGAGCTTCTGCCAATATTCCCAAATGAGTGCGCACATTAGGCGTAAAATATCTTAACGACTGAGTATTCCAAGAATCTTTTACGACGAAGGCCACGAATACGTGCGACTATAAAAGCGCGATCCCATCATTATCAATTAATATTTCTCACTCTGAAATCCCATGGATTATGAGCTTCAGAGAAGGGTAGATTTTTCCACACCTTAAATATGATGATGATAACTTTGCGGATTTTTGTCAATATATGTGTTTTTAACAGAAACTCAACGAGTAGCATAATATGTCTGTGCTTGATTTATTCATTAGTCGAATAAATACATGACCGGGTACCGTATGCTACAGAAAGCCACAAATTATTCTGCATTTAGTATTGAGAAAAAGAAAAAAAAACGTTATCCTCCTAATCTCCTCATAATAAGCATTGAAAAATGGAAAATAATAACGGCCTTTATTTTTCCAATGGCCACTTAAAAAACAGCATTTATTCTGAATGTCATTATTTCTTCGGGCCATAAATATTTGAAGCATTATAAAAACCAACAAAAATATTATTGCAATAAAGAATATTCGGGTACAATTTTGGCAGGCGAAAAATTATCTTCTTTCTCCTTATTACATCGTTAAGTTTAAGTTCATAAACATTTGAAGCTCAGTTGTTAATTAAGTCTTAGCGAGAGCACAATTTAAAAAAGTGTAAGCATCAATAAAACTAAACAACTTGAGGTTAAGCATGAAAATAAATAGGCACTTCATTTAATCCTATAAGTAACCTTAATACCCATACTTTAGTAACCATAAAACCTAGGTAGCTAAAAGACTAGTTATACTTTTTGGGACTTAATACTCTTCCAGTTCCATGGTTTAAGTGATATGGCCACATGTGAGACGTATGTTGAGCATGGTTCACAGGAAATTGCCGCCTGAGTTGACATCCCCTGGAAAACTGTAGTTTTAACGCGGATTAATATCGTAGAGGCGCCTTTTAAGTCAGCGTCACGATGTTGATAAAAGCGTGAAAACAACAATAGTTGTGCAATGGCTGTCAACTCAGGCGGCTATTTTCTATGACGACGGGATAAAAAAGCTTGTTGTTTGATATGATTAGTGCCTTAATGTAAACGTAAGTTCAGTGGAAAAGTGGTTAAACATGAGCTTTTATGTACGAATAAAACTGTTATAAAACTTTGAGTATATTTTTTAAATACCTGAAAAAGACAATTACTTTATAAAAAACGCGCCTCATGTATTTGTATACGGAAGAGGTGCGTTTTCCGAAGCCTCAAGAAAATAATTTTTAAAGGAGCGTTTTCCGGGCGATTTACGTTGCACGGCGACTACCCTTACCTTGTACGTGCCGAGGTGTTCGACGACGCAGGGCAGCGAGGCATCCCGGCCGACGGCCACAGTCACGTTCGGAATGGGCTCCGCGAAGCGGGGTTCCTCCGACAGCGCTAGAAAGAAGAATAATACCCAGATTATTCTTTGGATTCAATGTGAATGACATGGGACACAAATTACAGTTGAGGGGGTTAAGAAGCCAAGGGGTACCAGGGATGTTTTGATCTAAACAAATCGAGGTACAGAAATTAGGTAAAGATAAGAAACTAGATCAATTAAATATTTAGTAGTGCATTTGAATTTGTACTCGATGTCAGCGCAGAGCAGAGACTGATTTGTATCACTTAGCCACCAAGTTTTTGCATATTTCTTATATTAACGTCTGTACGTTACACTTTGGAAAAAAATCACTTGTTCCCCTTGGCTTCTTAACCTCTCCATTCAAGAATATGAAATAAATCCATTTTGGTCAGGAAAAGTTCAGGCCAGTTCAAGTTCGGAAATATGTCAATTCCACCAACGCATTGGTAATTGAAGCGTTGCGACGCTTCAATTACACCACTGCTAAGCACGGTCAGAGGTAATAATAGAAATATATAACTTATATGATGCAAAGGCATGGTGGGTAAAGATTAGCTTGAAAAATTCGTAAATGAATTGTTTCATTTGATGCTGAAAAACTGATGTTGCCAGCAGAGTAATTTATGACGAAAATGAATTATATTTTTCCTCTACGAGGTTCCACATTCACGCTAAGGCTTGCAGTTTGTCAACAAGGAAAATTTTGGAATCATGCTTTCTTTCACTAAAGATAGTAATGGGTTTCTTCAGAGGACAAATCAAGTTAAAATCCCCCATATTTAATATCCCACTGTAATTAAGCAGGTATGGAAATAGAAAATTGCGCTTTTTTATATCTTTTATAGTGTTTCTCATATTGACGTTTTTTTTTGTACTGAGTTATGACGCACAACATGACATATTTCGAAGACTTTATGCTTGAGCTCTGAAAATGAATAACTTCTTGCGAAGAGTCCTCTATATTTCCATTTATTAACTACCAGATAGTAGTACTGAGAGAGCAATCTAAAGAACTCTGTTCATGCGGTGCTCATTACGTCATATATTATCTTTTTTTAAAGTGAATGTTAATTTTAGCGTACGATGAGTTGCTTTGAATTGTGAAATGAATTATTTTGTAGCTCTGAGACAATATTTTACTAAACTAATTGATTGCTGGGATTGGGCAGTGCCTAAAGACCTATGCGAAGCCAAGATCCAAGTACCGAGAGGTCAAACACTGACAGTAAAGTCACCAAGTCGTTTGGGGTGTCCACAAACCCCACCATACCAACGGCTCAACAAAAGCACACCGGACCAATGCAGGGTTAAGTTCTTGACGCGAGTGGCGTTTTGTATTGCATTTATTCTTTAAAGGGAAATGAAATCGATTAAGTATTCTATCCTGCAATTGAAAATCTACTGTTTTACGCAATACTCAATTAACTTCACTGTAAAAGTGATGAAGAAAAACTCTTCTGAAAGTACTTATCATATTCTAGACATTATTCATACAAGGCATCATTTCTGAGAAGTAGCCTAAATAGAATGTGAAGGTGCTTCTTCCTGCATGTGATTGTTAATCCCAGTAATTGAAAAAAAAACAATTGTTTTACGTAGTGCTAACTTAACTTCATTGCATAACTAATGAAGAAAAACTCTTCTGACTGCCCTTGCTTTATTTAACACAATTTTCATACAAGACATCATTTCTGAGAGGTAATCTAAATGGAATGTGTAGGTGCTTCTTTCTACATGTGATAGCCAATCCCAGTTATTCGGTCATCACGAGTATTTTGTCTACGATACATGATGTGTTATGTGCTAAAAACTTAATTTTACTTACATTTGCAGACAAGGGATTTGGCACTATCCATCTGTATATGATACATGAAAGTTTTACTCCAAGAAAATACCGAGGAATAATAGTTATTTATGGTGAGATGCAGATAATTACTCATAATTTTTACCCTAAAAATTTCATGATTAAAGCAATAAAGGCATTGTTAACATGTTACACCTTTTTTCATTAGTACACTTGCCAATATCATGGGAGAGTGATAGGTACTCTTAAATACATCAAAATTACAATTCTGGCGCGTCAATGGGGTCTTTCATTTACCCGGTATGCACTGACATTTAGCGAGCGTCACTGCGAAAAAATAAATATTAAATTACAACCATTTTCTAGGATACCGTTTTCTATTGAAAAAGCAAGGAATGCTCTTGTTAACCTCATGATATATAAGGACGAGGCTCACGGTGCTTGTCGCTAGCTTTAGGAAATGACTTGGAAATTATCACGAGTAATTATGCTATCACTCCAGGAGTAGTTGTTGCTATGAAGAGAGTTTATGTTCAACCATAATTACTAATTGGCTAAAGGTTCACATTATTTAGACGGCAGGGCGTACTGCGTATTCTCTCGTAGCGTGTAATCAACTCTCACGGGAGAGGTTCACAGTCTGCGGTCATCCTAATCCTTGCATCCATCACATTTTGCGACTGAATAATTCAATGGAGGTACTAACTAGGAGTACAAAGAGACTATGCGTGCCGTACATCCAACGTCCTTCAAGAATTTCATGAACTTTATAAGTATAGCTCGAGAGTTTTCGAATATAAATAGAATACAAAATTACCGTAGATGTCTAATTACATTAATCTACTTTACGTTAATGTCACTCAAACCTCTAATAAGTGATTAAGCTGATAAAATCATGCATCAACCTTAGAACTAACGTTCAATGCTTTAGAAGTGAGCGATGCTTCAAAAGCTGTTTTTGTATAAAATTAAGATTGTAATCAAACTCTTAAATTTGGAATTGCCCTTTAATAAGTAGTGTAAACATTATTTAACGCGTACATAAATTGTAACATGGGGCAATAGTTGGACTCCGAATATCCAAAAAGACCAGGGAATTCATGCCAATTATTTATTATGTAAAAATAAATCTCATAGAATATTGCCAGATTTTTAGAGTTGGCAGTTTGTGAAGACCTATTTTCAATGCAGACTGCCACCGATACCGTTACTTTCGTTTCATTTCCCTCTTTGATTAATGTTATGCACTTTCATCCTTCGTATGTCCTAAGTATTTTAATCGAGCATCTGACGATCTCATTATTTCAACACTTCAATAAACTATACCATTTCATCTCAAAAGTTAACGAGAAAAAATAAAATAAAAAATTGCCTTTTATTTCTAGCTAGTATGTTGAACTTCCAATATTTAAGATAAAAATATGCAGCTGGATGAAGTAAGCTATGTGAAATGTTATGCGTAAAAAACTGAGCTCAATATTTATCGAACTGGCACACTAAAAATTCTTTTTTCTCTCAACGTTCACTATATAAGTTAGTTGCAAATTTAGAAGAATACAAAATAAAAGTATTAAAATATTCTGAGATGATGCTAAAGATGATCATGAAAAACAAAAAGGGAATAAATATCTGGTATGTAAATTCATCTGAGAAGATATAACATTTAAAGTAGGTTACAACAGAGATATGATAACTAATAATATAGTTGGATAAGATGTACTAATGAAAAATCTGTCCTTAGCACTCAGTAATTTAGAGACGGCTTTACTTTATATTTAAAACAGAATAATCGCCTCAGAGTAATCATTTGCTAATACCAAGATTAAAGCTTGAAGAATGGACTATAGTAGCTAGGCAAGTTTCGGACTCATAAGCGAGGGTGACTCTGACGTTAAAATTTAAATTTTTCTCAGCACTAAAGATTGGCTGGTGAATACAAGGTCACCTCGTCACCTTAACTCTTGCCTCGCCTTACACCGAATAATTTAGCGCCTGCTTAAAAAAGCAATTTTCGTCTCAACTGAAGTCATAGCCTGGGGGGTCTGTCAAAGTTTTCGCGGACGTGTACTCCATTTCCGACCGCACCCAGTTCACAGCAGAACGTCAGGACGCCTGCGGTACAGGAGCCCTTCTACCCACACCCCGCATTCACAACATCAACGAGCCGCATCTCACGGCACCCACCGCCACGAACATTGAAATAACGTCCTGCGCCGAGATGCGGGTTCCACGAGCGCGCAATTAGCCCAGGGGCGATCTCTCGCGAGAAACGGGGGAGCTCATGTCATCTCTTGCCCTCCTCATCCTACTAGGAAGACTGCATAACATCTCCACGCCTTCCCCAACCCACACCGAACAGTTGAACAAGCTTCATAACGATATCTGCGTGAAAAATGTTACTATTTGGGCCGCTACCTTCTGTACCCTAACGTGCGTTTTAATCCTCGGTACTTGCAAATGAAAGTACGGGCAAAAATTTTATTTTCACTCATTTTTAAATTTATTATGCATTATACCTTAATCATAATGGAACCCCACTAAATTTCTAGGTCAGACAGGAATTATAAATTAAGAGAGATATTTTGCTGAACGAATAGTTATGGGAATTAGTTTTTCCCCTACTCGATGAAAGCATTTAATAAATACTAAAGGTATCTGTGTTAGAATATTTGTTTTTTTATATGTCAGCGGATGGTGTCCTAACATACCCTGCCACAAATATTTTTAAGTGGCTTGCGGAGCAATATGTAGGTGTATATTAAGGTACGTTCACACTGTGTAACATGTTATATAAACAAGCTAGACATAACATGTTTTACAAAAAAGTTACGAATCCGTGTAACAAGTTACACGTAACATTGTGTTACAAAAAAATTCGTGTTATATAACAAGTTTTTGGCCTCCCGCACGAAGTGGGAAAATGTGTAACGTGTTACAGAAAAGAGGAGAGTCGCATGGTGGGGATAGCCAGTTGACGGGTGGGCTGCGACTGAATCTGTAACATGTTATTTGTGCATATTTGGCTCTGTTGGGCACTTGTTATAAAACAAATGTTATGCAAAACAAATGCTACAAGTAACACGTTACATATAACATGTTTATATAACATGTTACACAGTGTAAACGCATCTTTAAGATTTTCCGGTAACTAGCGCTTGATATTGAGCAACAAATACAAAACCTATCTAAAACTTCTGTGGATAACATTTATATGAAAACAACGGGTCATGGTGCCAAAATTTGTCTCAACTTGTTCTCTCACTGTTGCGTACGTGGCACTGTTGCAATATATTAGTCTTGGCAACGAAACAGCGGGGGAAAACACAACACAAGAGAGAGGACACAGTAAGCTACATATTTTACCGTAAGCTGGCTCTTGCTTCACCCAGTTCATTCTCCAGAAGGGGAAGAACCACATGATACACAACATGAAATGACTTCTCTTTAGAAGAAAGCGTGAAAGGAAGAGAGGAAGCCAAGGCTGCTAGGAGAACACATAACCACCCTGAAAGCACACTCGGGAAAAATGGAGAAAAACTCAGAGAAGATAAATGAGAAATAAAGGCCACAGCTTTGCGAAATATAAACTGACCGCTATGAAGAAAAATGGACGTTGGAGCGAGGTAGCATCGTCCTCAAAGCGTTTGAAAAATGTCACGAGGGGGCTGACTTTTAACGTCGAGTACGAGAGTGGAATTGTGTGAAGAAAACTCTGAGATGGGGATATTCCACGAAGGGAAGATTTAGAAGAGGATAAAGGTGATGGCCCTGGAACCATAGAGAATTTCTGTTTTCGTGCAGGGTACGGAAGAGAAGCTACCGTATGGTACGTGTGTACCTAAGCAACCACATTTTCTCTCCAAAGGGATCCCGTTGTGAACAGAGATGTATTTTTCTTCAGACGGATCCCTCTATATGTATATAACCAATATTGTACCCCAAAAAGTGTAATAAACACATTTTGTTACATAATTTCTCTCGGATAGGTGACACTTTTAGCTATATATAACGGTATAAATAGATACGTGTTATAAAATACCTCATATAATATGCATACAAATATCCTGGATAAAAGTTACATAGTTCCTGGCGTCCGCCATTACCTATTATTTTCGGCGTACCATCGGTGAGGAACCGCTGCTCTTAACCAATAAACACCAGATTTATGCCACCAATCAATAGAGTTTGTGCACGTGAAATTAATCCCTCCGTGTACTAAATAGCTGAAAAATTATACGCAAGCAGAAAACTTCACGTTTTGGAATAATAATAATAATAATTTGCTTGATAATTGTAGATAAAATACGTGACCATTAGTGCTAACATAGTACTTCCACAAGTATGATAGTCGCAACCATACAATACAACTGTTTACGTATTTGGGACAAAATAGGACGTAATCTTCTATCCGAAATATATTCCTGGGATAAAAAATAATATTAAATCAATTTTACCATACAAGACTACCAACAGATCCATACAGGCCCCTTCAAGCGGATAAATGCCAGTCGGACAGTTAAAAGTGGGGTGTCAAGGGCCATTCTGATCCCTCACAACACACATCGACCACTTTTGGAGTAGATATTGTTATTCCCATGGTCTCATGTTCCCGGTCCTTAGCAGTGTATAATGCCCTATACATACCCCTCCACGTTACACACACAGCTCACTGCGCCTGTAGGATTGCTCCTCCTTTCGCTGTCTAAACATCAGGAGAAGTTTATATTTTCTCTCTTCCAGGGGTTGTTGGTAAGCAAGTGCTGTGGGAACGTTTTTCTTAGCTCTTTCCTTAAACCTCCATTTTATCTTTCTTTCCCGCTCAGGTCCGGAAAAATACCACACACACACGCTTTCTTAGAAGGAATTCGTTCCTCTCCAAGAATTCTAGATCCGAGAATCCGCCACCTTGGCCGTTTTATTTCTTAACCTCTGCTCTCTCTCAAAAATATGCCCCTAGCATTCATTCGTTTCCCCTTACCTTCTTCTCCGGACTTATTCTGTCACAAGGAGAATATTTCTCAACCTCCTCAATATTTTAAACGACACCTCTAGAAACGTGACGGCAATAGATTCAGCTCCGAGAAGAAACTAAAAGGTTTCGTTCATACGGTAAGGTAGCCGCTCATGAGAGTTTTATCTAACACAAACGCAACTCTGCTATTTTTATCAGCACAGAAGTGCACTTCAGAGCTCAATAAATATAATTTTAAAAAATCCATTTCTTAGCATGGATAGTTCTATTACAATATCTCCATAATTATTTTCAAAACTTTAAAAAATATTCCGTCATTCAATCTATTTTTTTTATTTTCGCAATCAGTACTTTTTACGATAAGGAATTTTTGTATCAACTCCTGAAAAATTGAATTTTTGAATTGGATAAAATTTCACGAATTTTTCATAAGTATCTAAGGCGTTGAAGTCTTGCATCCATAAATTCATAAAATCATTGACTTAGGTTCTTAAGGAAACATTTTACTTGTTTAAGAGGCAGGAAAACAAGAAGTTATTGTACCTTCTCCGATGAATTTAATGGCCTGGTTTATTATGTTAAAAAAATATAACTAGGTAATACATGAACAAATCGTATGGGTGCTTTAAATTTCAGCCTAATCAAGAATAATTCAGAGGGAATCCATCATGCAGCATGAGCTAATACGGGAAGATCTTTCGATCAGGGAGAGATTCCGCCCGCGCCTTCTGCTGGTGGCGCAGTGGCAGGCGCGGCAAAAAATGGCTCCTGAATGTGATTTGCCGAAAGGCGACGAGTGAATAATGGTTCGAACAGAAATGCAACATTTTTTGCGTTGCGATTGCGTTCGGGCGGCATTAGCCCAAGTTCAGAATTCCAAAGGCAATTTGTTTCCTACACCCACGCTGAAAAAAATATCGCATTTCTACCATCATTAGGGACATACTGCAAACTTTTTACCATCAAGTTTATGTCTAGTAGCTGAAAAAACTTGAAAAGAAACATACCTCATTGTTGCCTCAACATGAAAACGTTACGCGCGGAAAATACCTTAAAAACAGAAAACAGGAATCTCACTATACTTGTATTTTCCCACCGTACAAAGCGTTTAAATATTCAACAAAATGTCGATATTTGCATATTTTTAGATATAAAATGAGCGATTCCTCTAAGTATCTCCCATTCTCAATGTGATACAACTTCCAAGCCATATTACTCGAGATATCGTAACAAAGGAGTGGACTAGTGAAGGAATTACGCAATAGTGAACTCAGAAATTTTAGCGAAATAAATTAATTTCGATTTTTTAAATGTCTGGCATGTTCAGGGGAAAATCAAAAACATTACTTCATGAGCCTGTATGACATTCATTTACGGAGATATTTGATGTAAAAACATAATTTAACTTTTTTTGACTCCGAGAAGCAGCCAGGTATCCTTTCAGTTGCAAGAGAGCGTACGTTAACATAAATATTATCACGTAAATTCAACGATACATGGTATACCTGATAAAATATTAAAAGATTATGTACGTAAATTAAAAGATACATAGATACATGGTATCTTACCTGACCGACAGAGCAAAGTTCTGATACCAGCAAGTGAAACGATATCTTCTCGGCAAATGTCATCTCTCTATAAGATTATTATTGTGTTTATGCCAGTGAATAACCACTCCGCATCATATTTTCACATAATTCATCGGTGCCATTGAAAGTTGAAGAAATAAGTATGCATAAGGCAAAAGGGTGGTGAATGAAAATGAAAAGGGGAAGTACGACAAAAAGTGTGGAAAAATAGAAAAGAGATTGTGGAGAGAGTGGGTTTGAGACAAAAGAATGCTCCTAACCGTGTTTGGAAAGACAACACCTTCCAATCCTAAGTGCTTGTTGCCGACGTAATCCCGAAGCGAAATGCAGGGAAAGGCTGACGAGATGGAGAAAGGAGGAATTCTCTTGGAGACTTAGAGACAAGACGTTGAGAGAGTCAGGGTGATATCAACAACGACTTCCCAATTTTGAGTGAAGGTTTTTTTTTATTTTTGCTACCTTGCATAAAGCCATTCTGAGGATGATAAGCTCCTTGCACTTTCATAATAAAAAAGTGTGGAAGAAAGGAGCATAACCAAGGAGTCAATTGTTATGCCCTTTAAATTACCCTATTTGGTTCCTTGGGCAAAAATATTCAAACAGTAGTTTTCAGAGAACTTTTCGATATCACGTTCCCGAACACTATTAAGTTTGTAAGTCATAGGCCATGGATGTAAATGTACGTTTTTCTTAACTTACCAAGGGAAATACACTTTGACGCTTGGAATAGCAACCCAGGATCAATGGGGCTAGTAAATTTTATGGAATGACACTTGATAAAAATCATTTATGAAAATTGATTAAACCCTTATTTGGATACTATAATTCATTACAAATTTTGATTTGCATTCCTTTATTTACGTATTTATTTTCTTAACCCCGAAAGTAGCACTAATCGGCCTTTAAATCGGTGGATTATACAGGGCGATTCAAAAAGAATACCACAACTAACAGGAACTAGTAGGAAGAAAGGGCAGACCCTCAGAGCAGTCATCCATAACCAACACCCGACAAGTACCAACCGTCCAGGTAGAACCATCAGTACTGAAGGCATCGGCAACAAGGAGAAATCAGTGCGGGAACCAGCGAACAAACCCAACCTGCTTCCAAATTCTTTTTGAATCACCCTGTATAATAACGACGATAGACGATAACTGACGCCCACGCCCTGGATAGGGGTAATCTACCCAGGTGGGACTCGAAACCGCGACCTTCATCTTGGGAGGCGAGGACTCTATCCCGCCGCCACCGAGGCAGGCTATCCTTTTATAATAGTCCTCATAACTATTAATAACAGTTGTACCCATCTATATTGTTCCCATCAGCGAAATTTATGAAAAGATACAATTCACTTTAGACAAGGAAGACTAAACATAGCATTGTTAGAGCAATGTCAATTGAACGTCCGGTTTTTGGCTAGAATTTTCCATGCATTGTAGATCATTTTTCCTTGAAAGGTAGTTAAATCCTGAGAGCCCTTCATATTATGCAGAGCAGACTCACCTTGAGCCTGAATGTACCTATTTTAAGGTGTGAGGTTCTGCCGAGAATCATGCATAAGCATTTAACTTTTTTTTTTTTTCTTCCTGTCCGGATGTTTGTATTTTGAGAAGGCACATATTACTCCATTATATTAATACTAAATACGAAGATGACACACGATTTCACATTTTAAAAATATTATTAAATACGATTGTTATAAATAATGAAAACTGGTTAAAAGGTCCTAATATTACCACGCAAAAAACGCTCTTTAGGTAGAGCGATATTTAATATACTTAGGCATAGTATTTTGTCGAAGCTAACCATACACTTATCAGCGTTACAGCTCTATTATCAATAAAACATAAATTGAATTGTAAATTGTTATCATCCATTAAAAATTATTTTGATTTTTTATAATGATTGAGAACTCCACTTTTCCCCCAATACATAAAATCGAGAACTCCATTCTTTCCATGTATTGTAGCCCGCGCCGAGCTCAGAGGTTCTGGTATCACCCGTGAACATGAATCATGAACCATAGTGGTCAGCTTCTCGTCCACAGGATTTACTATGTTGGACTTCGCAAGAGACGTGTGCAATAGGGCGGATCGGTAAAATCGATTTTTTTCAAATCCATCTGGCCCAATGAAAAAAAGTTGTGGGACTGATCAAAAATAAGGCATGAAAAATTTGAGACCTCTAGGTGAACCCCTGGCCCTCGCTCAAATGCAATTTAGGGGGGGAGGGTCGAAATTCGAAAAAATATAGTATTTTATGGTCATTCCCTATAGATTTTGCCGAGTTACTGCCCTGCTGGACAAAACTTTCGTGCATTTTGACGTATCTGCCACCTTTTAGCCACAAAATGCCTAATTTGAGTCCGCGTCCGCGAAGAAAATATTCCAACGCCCACGCAGCGTCGCGGATACAAGAGCCGCAGGCCATTACCTTCCCCTCCCCGCTGACTTCTTCCCCTCCCACGCCTCCAATACTTCAAAATTCATCCCGCATATGCTGCTAGGAGGGCGTTCATCTGTGATAACATAAATCGGAAGACGGTAGAAGGTAAAAAAGAATGCGTAGTGAGACGACTTGTCCCTTATTTGGCGCCTCGTCGGCGTTAAACAAATCGATGATCCGATCCGATCTGCCCTAGTGTGCAATCGAGAGAGCATAGCTTATCTTACCGCAAATTGCGTGACATTAGGGTATACATGTAACGGCATCTGACAGAGTTTTTCTCATACCTGAAGACCAATCCCTACGTAGGCGGCTACGATTGCGGGGGACTGGATGTTAGATTGGAATTAAAAATGGATCACGTCGGTAATCAGCACTGAAATAAATTTCAGAACGGTTTAGGAGTCTGGATTTTCAGCAGCGGGCTAATTATTTTCGTACAAATTCTATTTATAAGACCATCAAGTAGATAAGAGCATAATCGGCTCCTTCCACAATTAAACATTTTAAAAGCCGTGTAATGGTTAAAGAAATTTAATATAATATTTACACAAAAAAAGAGATCCACAAACCTCTTTCAAAGTTGGTAAATTTAATAAATAGCAGGCAAAATTAATATTGCCTCTCACATAGCAATTAACCACACCATTTTTCTTAAAATGAAATACTTCTTGTAACAATAGTATTCTCCGAAATAAACTGCTAAAAAAATTCACTGCATTTATTTCAAAAGTACGAGGAGGTTACCAGAAAGTTGGGATTTGAGAAAAAAAACACATAAGAATCAGCTCTACCCAGAGAGAATCAGAAACAGGTGTAAAAGGGATGGGAATGTGAGATGAGAGGACTAGCAGTGAGGGATTTGTAGGGAGAGGCTTCTCACGCCTGCACCAACTCACTCGGAAAGAGGTCAAACGGCTTAAGGAAAGGTCGGGATTAGAGTGAAGAGAACGAGGTCTGGAGTGAAGGGAGAACAGCTAGAACGGCGGGGTTGCACTAAAGTAGTCCTCGTGTAATCCGAGTTAGAATTCGGGAACAGCGTCACCTGTGCTGGGCTAGGAGGATGTAGAAGAGAGTAGGTCGGGTTGATGACATACACGGGTGAAAATGGCATCTCAGAGACACCCGCTCATCTGAAAAGGACGCCCACATCGTCTCACATTGCATCTAAATGTGCTCATGCGAAGTGCCGAGTTCGACAAGGTATCAAAAAAACTCCGTCCCCCCGAGAAGAAAACAGGAACCTCGGACGTATTGCTTCATCTAAAAGGTGAGCTATAAATACATTTACGATACCTTTTAATTAGGCTCCAAAACTTTCCTTTACTGGGTTGAAACACGAAACACCGTCTTAAGGACAGACAGCCACCGAATGTCTTCAATTCGACACCACAATTTGAGCCTAATTGTGGGGCGCTGATATTATTGTAAAATGGAAGGGTATGATGCAGCCATATAAAGAAAAAAATATTATAATATGCTTGTATTTAGAATAAAGCTCATCATTTCAATGATACAAAATAATAAAGTCATCGGTACTGAAAACAGTATTTGATTTTAATTTACTTTAATTCATTATGTTTCAGTTGCTTTCAGTAGCATTTAATTCTCGAGAATCTGACTATTTATTGACTTGTCCGTTGTTCTTAAGTACATGGGACATCGGGGCTTTTGAAATAGTTGTCTGAGGTACCCCTTCAATTTACAATCATATTGCAACACACGGCCTGTGGCTGGGAAAAGGGAGATGCGGACGGTTTCCTAAAAGACACCTAGTGGCTCAAGGCGAGTCTCTGCCCGATACATAGGGAGACAGAATGGGTCGAAGGGATAGAGTAGGTGGAGTTTCTAAGGAAGACATTATAGTATTTTCCTCTTAATGAATTTAAGACGGTTTTGCAAATCTAAGCTGTCATACATATTCACTCTATCACACATTTATCATTACAGTATCAGCCAGCTGGATTTTTCTTAGTAATTTAAAAATTTAATATTAGCTTATGTTTTACAGAATAGATAAGAGCACAGGCAATTTTTAGAACGATTACTTAAGAGTTAGATATTTAAAGAAATGCTTTGAACACATGCTAATAGGAATCTCTCCTTAAAAATTTACGTAAAATCCTACAAATTAGTACAAAAAAACAGGTATTTCTCAATCATGCCACTGCAACAAAAGGTTCAAAGCGCTGAAATTGTTTTCCAATGGGGAGTCTTCAAGATACCTCTCAATTTTATTGATGTGTTGACCTACTTTATAAAGTAACCAGCTCAAGATAGAGCAAGGATTGCGTCTCTTGATGATCAGCGATGGGGCGATTAACACTACAATGCCCGGATGGGTCAAATTGACCGAATTAGAGAATATTTATGTTGATAATTTTGAAACGAAGAAAACTTTTAGACTCATATTTCGTGAATTTTAATTATTTAGTTTGGTTTTACCACTGTGCAAAAGTAAGGCCTGATATTATCATTTTTTCTATTTTTTCTCATCACCTACACCTGCCGTGCCCGGATGGGTCATTTTGACCCAGACTATCAAATTTATTTGAAGCCTTTCTACTGATCCTTGGTATTCATTGTGTGTGTTTTATTCTGAATTGTTTTGTCAAAATGTATATGTAATTTTTTTTTAATCCTGACACCATTGATGTTCGACGTACCTCCCAAACACATCAGAGGAAAATTGTTGGTATTCACAAAGTTGTGAAAGGTAGTTTTCTATAACACCATAGAGATTGTTGAACTACTAAAATTAATATTTTTCGCCTAACTAAATTTTCTACTGCCTTCCAAAATGCTTTATAAGCATTATTAGTAAAAATAGAGGGAAGAAATTAAAATTTTTAAGTAAATTATGCAAACCTGGTAACATTGGATCAAATTGACCCACTGGGGCATAAAAGGGTGTAAGGATCGGTCGGGCATGCTAGTGTTAAATGACTCAATGATGCATATTTCTATGCGCTGAATTACCAGTCACTCAGTCGCGGCACTCAACCGGCCAGATTACGGGGATTAGTGGCCAGGACGGAAAGGTATCTCGAGGGCGCGAGAGACGGTGTCGGAGGTATGGAGTGGTGAGAGGGTGTGGTCGGGCGAGGAACTACAGCCATGCCCCCGTTGAGAGGCGCTCTTCGCCCATGGAAATTACATCCACAGCACCTCAAGCCGATGCCCCGGTCACGCTGAAACGGACCAACCGCATGTGGCTTGCTGAAGCTGCCGAAAATTCAATACGTGCGACATTGCTCGCGAGTCTTCGTTTAGAATGGGTATGGTATTTGGAGGAGGCGACCTATAGCTTAGGTCATTTGCGCCACGTGGGTAGGGTAGGTAAGGAAGGGTGGAGAGAAACCCGGCGTTGGAGTTAGCCTGCATTTAACGAAAGGCGCCAAGGGGATCACGGCTTAACGTCCCATCCGACAGACAAATTTTTGTCCTTGAAATGTCCTCCACACAACATTCATGCAGGGATCGGGCAGTCTCTTAAAATTCTCTGCCACCGACGGGATTTGAACCCGAGCCCGCCGGGTGGGAAGCCAACACACTAGCCACCACACCTACCCATCGTTTACAATGTTTCCGATATTATAACAGCCTTTTTCCTCACAAAACAGGGTAAAAAAACGT
Organism: Ischnura elegans; assembly: GCF_921293095.1. Lineage (NCBI taxonomy): Eukaryota > Metazoa > Arthropoda > Insecta > Odonata > Coenagrionidae > Ischnura > Ischnura elegans. The sequence continues at coordinate 49,980,771 of NC_060254.1, read as the reverse complement.
TGGGTAGATTCCAATGCACCATTTTTATTATTGGCACATTCATTTTCTAAACAGATTTCTAAAATATATGCGACGTGACACCGATGAATACGTGATAATCACCTCATAAGATGTGATAAAAGAATGTAAAATCTGTACGAAATGGTGCTCAATTAGAAGAACAACGTGCAACAAAGCAGTCTATGCACGATCCTTGAAAGCACTCCTCAGGTACCAATTTCTGCACCACCGTCTCCTCTCGTATTTTAGAAAGTTTCACCACCACTGCGAGATTCCCCTCGAATAATTTACTTCAAGATTTTGTACACATTAGCTTTATACATACAAATTCATACCACTGACATATTTAGATAGCAAAATCATCGTTACACATTATAACGCACCGATCATGCGATGCTTTTCAGTTACGCCTTTTTACGGTAATCTTATCAAACTGCAGCCCATTTCTTATCTCCCAACTGACGTATTTTAAATTCGATCCCCAATTAATTATTAAATAGCTAAGATATCTGTGTAATATAATGCACCTTGTATACGGCAATTTTATCCGATACGATAATTGCATCATCTGTCTTCGACACATAAATCAATGAGAAATCTCGATGAACTACAACCCATCACTTGCGTCCTCACAATAAATTTTTCTCTCAATTCCTCAAAATCCATTCCCATTTACTCCTATATCTCTCTGGTCTCACCTTCAACCAAGCTCTCTGGGATAGCCCAGCATACGGAAGTAAGGCCTAAGAATGCATGCTGCGCGCTAGACTTAGATTGCTTGAACAATTGAGAATGGATACCTTTAAGTACGACACGGAGAACATAATATTAGAGCCACACTATATTTCCAGCTCCGACAGGTGCGATAAATGGAGAGAGATGTTTTTGCCAAACGGATAGATATGGGAATTTGTTTTTCCCCTGAACAGCAAATGACTTTAATAACTGCTAATCGCAATTCCCTTGGAGCACTTCCTTTTTATTTGTAAACGGCTGGTGTCCTAACACCCCTGCCACACGCCATTTAGGTGGCTTGCGGGGTTTTACGTAGATGTAGATGAAGGTTTTATCTCCCCGTGTCCCCTTACTCCTTCAGCTGAAGAATTCCAGTATACCCAAACCTTCTCTCCTCACTCTACACCCATTGCTTCCGCAGCCAAATTCCAAAATACAGGGTGAACATTTAGTCTTGCCCTGATTATAAAAAGTTATAACAGAATAGACATCGATTTTCGTATGAAGATTTTCACAGCTTCTTTTATCAATGTTGGTGGTTGTTTTCGGGAATTGATGCGTAGGAAACATTTTCTTACTCAACGTTTCAAGAGTATGGGAGGGAAACCGTTCTCGTCCCGAGCTTATATATAGGTTTCGTTAACCCATTGTTGACCCGATTTTGATTTTGATGGATATAACCTCAGCCGCATATGGAGAGGGTTTCTGGCCCAATATAATGACCAACGGAGAATAGACCTTGCTTCCCTTAGTCTTTTTTCTGTGGCTATATCAAGGATAGTGTCTTCTCCATACCAGTTGCTGGCGTCGATGAACTGAAGGCCATACGACGGCGAACTGAATACAAGTTGCTATGTGCACTGTGACAGAACATATGTTACAAAAAAACTAGCAGGAACTGGCTATGTCCTTCTCCAAGTTACCAATGGGGCACAGCGGCAAATGTTGAATTTTACAAACGTGGTCCTTAAAGAAAAATAAGTAACCCTTACCTATGTAACAGCATCAAATTTGAATTATTGTGACAAAATATTACTCGGTAATAAATTTTTCTAAGCAGGGTAAGGCTTTATGCTCACCCTGTATATTTCCAAGATAAAGAAAATCATAAGTATCCTCGCGCACACGCCAATACGTCCTTTTTCTGTTCTTCTCCCTTCTGTCAGCAGCCAATTGCCCGGAACCTCGGGATATTGCGCCAGTGAACCTTCGTGCATTAATCGGGATGAGAGGGAAGGGATTTGGCTCCTAACATCCCGAAAGTGGAGAACCATCTCAAAGCGGGAGATGACTCCAATTAAGGGGACTGCATAGCGAAGGTCCAATTCCATCCCATAGAAGGGGCTGATTTCTATTGCCACTACAGTTGAATTTAAATCGGCTTTCAAAAATTTCCGTGGCGAGATGATGAGTGCAAGGCAAGCCAATCAACGAATTATTTCCAACATTTTGCAATAAAATATTTGTTATTGGTAGGTGTAAAAAAGTAATGAATTTGATAGATCACATCACCTAGTATATAAATTTTGGTTTACACTCCTTATTATGCCTTATTTACCCGTGAAACCCGTATCAAATTGACCGTCAGCAACGCGAGTTGCGACTTTTGTTGACATATTTAAACGTATGGTGGGTGATAATACATTTAGAGGCCGATTTGAGGATCCTCATTTGTGACTCAAATATTGAATCCAAGGTCGTGACATCAGCAACACGCCGCCCACTACTCTTTAGCACAAAATATTATTTTATACAATAGGATACTTGGTGAAAAGAAATTTTTCCAAAACTGAACTCCTTGATCTGGCAAACATTGCCAACCAATACTTTAAACCAAGAGGTGCACGATTAACAATTTAAGAGGTTTGTTTCTTTCCAAATATTGATATTCCAATTTTTTGCCATTAGAATATCCAAATTTTTGCGGGAAAACTGATTGATATAATTTGGAGTTAGACATCGATATGCCGATTATTTTAAAAACGACTCAAAGAGCGTGAAAATTTTTCCGGCTAAATTAAAAAAAACATTGAATAAGAGTTCACAATGACGGAGAAATTTATTCCGTATCTCAATAGATAAGCGCTAAGATTAGAATTTGAAGATGGCTCGTGGTTCCTCTTGACTAAGCTAATTAATTCAAAGCAAAATTGGAATGATCTTCTCAATGCTGTCTGTAAACTACAAATACATCTATAAATGGTTTGTACAGATATTTGTGACGCTTTGAAGCAGTTTTTGTTCATACGGCATTTACTTTTACCAAATCATTTTCAAAAAAATAGGCATTTCCTGAGTTTTGAGAAAAACAGAAGCTACTCTATCTTTTCCCCACTCGCCGAATTAGCTTCCATTCATTCACTGGTTTACATCAATCTCCGTGCGAGAAACGGAAAACCCTCAGAAGTCTACCGAGTTACGTCACGTGCTCCCGGATCTCATCCTTCAACTGTTCTTTCCTCTGTCTGTCCTCCCACTTTCCTCCACGCCCACGCCCTCCCATCTCTACTTCTGCCTTTCTATCTTCCTTATCTAAATGCTCTTCTGCTTTAATTAACACATCAACAAAAACTTGGATAAGGAAAACGCCAGTGGCTCGGCTTTGTATAAACTGCCGTTCTTCAACTAAGCGTCAGAAAATTTTTATGTTGGTGAAGGAAAAGAAACCATTTTTAAAATATACATGAAAACTCAACGCTATAAGTTGAAATAAGTTCTTCTCTAATTTTGGTACATTCTCGAGAGAAATATTTCTACAATTTGCACAGATCATAGAGTGATTCTTCAAAAGAACAAGCGCAATAAGTCGAAATATAATGAAAATTCTTTCCAATCTGCCTCTGTCTTTCAGCCTTTCTATCTTCATTGCGTTTACTAGACTCGATTTACATGTAATAAGAAACTCTGATGAGATTAAAAAAACTAGGGGCTCACCCTTAAATACATCAAAATCAATAAACAGAGTTACGACAAAATGTGACGGTGTCTAATCTAAAAAAATCTCAAATGGCCAGTGAAACTATCAAGTAAAAGATTAAATATGAGCAAATACACACTATAGCAATTGAAAATACACGTGTTTAATCTAAATTCAGATTTTATTTCATTCAACGTTTTATGGAACTGTATAGTGACAAAAAAGAATATATTTAAAGGGCATGTTCGGAAAGTAATAGGACTGAGTCGATTTAAAAAGAATTATTGGGGCAATCGTTACAATTCTTTAACAACTTCAAAAATTGGCTCCTTCTGCGTTTATGCAGCGCTGCCAGCGCGATTTCCAAGCATTGAAGGCGTCACGGAAGGCATTCTCCGGAATAGCCTTGAGAGCCGACGTGCAAGCTGCTTGGATCCCCGCTGTCGTCTCAAAATGCTTGACTTTCATCAGACTTTTCAGGCAAGGAGACAAAAATATGTCCGGGGTAGGGAGGGGGCACATCTGGACTGTAGGGCGGCTGCAGAAGCGTTAGGATGCCGGCCTTGGTTAGGTAGCTGTTCACAAGAAAGGCGATGTGAGCCGCAATTTCTTGTCGTCAGTGAGCACTTTGGGACCATCTTCGCGCACACCTTGCGCATGTTCAAATGCTCTGTCACAATGTCATGAACCACAGATTTTAGTAAATTTAACATCTGGGCAATTGAACGAATACTTAGTCGACGGTCTGAGTTCGATACTTTGCGCACACGAGTCATATTGTCGGTGTTTGTCGAAGTCGCAGGTCTTCCAGCACCGTCTTCATCAGCGACCTCTTCCCGGCCCTCCAAAAAGGCCTGGTGCCACCGAAACACACCACTTCTTGCTAAATCAACATCTGGGTAAGCCTGCTTGATCATATAAAACGTCTCTGTCGCAGATGTACCGAGTTCCACTCAGCATTTAATCGCGTACCTCTGCTCCAACGAATGCTGTATTTTCGGCTTGCACCACTCACAGAAACACGTCGGGCAAAAATGTCTGTCCTGACTCTCCAGGTGCTCGGAGACAAACGACCAGCCGCTCGTTCGTTAGCTAGGAACACCCTCTATCGAATCCAGTCGGTGCGCGCACGCTCCGAAGTACAATCGCGGCGGAAAAAAATCAGTCCTATTACTTTCCGGACAAACCCTGTAAATGGTAGAGACCAAGTAAAAATGAGGGCTTTGGTATAAAACAATACCAGTTTTGAAAAAAATTCATACACTTGAAAACCATAAATTTATCCCATTGTGCATTTATCTATCGTTAAAAGGTATTATCCCACCTTAAAAATATCTAAATGAAGATAGATTGTTATGCGTAATCCCTACTGATGTGTTATGATCCCCTATTATTGACACAATAAATCCCAAAATGCATTTATAAATACATGAATTATTAATAATGAATGATTTTATATTCTCTTTTGGAATAATTATCACCAATTGTTCTATAAATTATGAAAAATATATATTCATAATGCGCTATAAATATGGTGCAATTGTAAAATTAGGCAAAGATTACATTTTTTATCATCTATTCTAAAGGCTTGGTGACACACACTAATTGACTATAGATAACTAGAAGTAAAAAATTAACAAATAAATAAAATTTAAAATCCTGCAGCGTGAATGGCGATAAAATTTAAATGGTTTTCCATGAGAAAAAAAATTTCCTGAGCCTGGATTCGAGCCAAGGACTTTTGGCTTTCCAGGCCACAACACAGACCATGCGGTCCTGATTCCTGTTGCATCATAGCAATTTGTTCCTTTGTTGCTTTGCCATCTTGGATGGACAGCATGAGTCTTGGTAGATGTCAATGAGAAACCTAGGATTGTTCAGAATAATTTTCATGGAAAGATATGTTTCATAGAAATTATTCCTTAAATATTTTTTGATGCGAGAAAACTAAATTTTTTAGTGCAATGTAAATAATATAATGTTTTATGTAGGAAATTTACAAAGGTATTGCCCTATATTTTTTACTTGAACTCATTTTTTCTGAATAAGAATGATAAATTAGTTTCCTTATAAAAGTTTCAATCAATAGTTATCATTACCTCAACTAAGTCAAGGCTAAGTTAGGGAATAGCTCAACTCAGACTAAGTCCCAGGCCTGTGCATATCACGCATAAATGGTAGCATGCTCAGTTCATTATTTTGGGCCCCCAAGCACTATCGCTTATATTTTCTCGGGAATGTTCGAAAGATCCACCCAGAATTTGAAAACGGAATGCAAAGATAAGAAGACAAGTGCTTAACTCAATAGACCACCCCCCAGGATCTTTACGCACTTTATTTGAGAAGTTGCCAAGGAGAGAGAAACACTACTTCCTTTCTAATTGTGACTTGAAATTCTATCTCCGAGTACAAGAGCAAATACCAAATTTTGTTATTGTCGTGAGAACACAAAATACGTTGCAAATTCTTTCTCACGATTAAATTCTGTTTTAATATTTTATCCATATGAATATTTTGCTTTTAAGCACTTACTTTAAGAATAATCTACTCTGTCTCTATTAAGAAAACTGGCACTCTGTGTCAAATGTACCTTTTGATTTAGCTTGCCAAGTTCACTTCATTATTATTTAGTATGACCGAGAAAAATGACGGTTCATTTATGTCAAAACTAATCATAATAAAAACGTCTTATTTCTCAGGTCATATGTTTTCAGAAATTACATATGGAATGTATAATTAGTAGAATGGCACATTTGAATACTTTTTCTATTTCAGCAAGAGAAGGTTAAACAGAGAGAGATCAATTGAAGTAACGAGTTGCCATATCAAATATAAAGCGTAGGGAATATATAGACTCTACTACAGCCATTACGTCCGTGATTTGGTATCCAATTGTGTTAAGTTTTTAAATGGTACGACTAAGTTGAAGATGTCTATAGGGCATCTACCAAAATATCATTGCAGTAATCAAGTATTGAATATGTGAAGAAAATCTTACTATTCAAGGGCATTGTAACGTTGTCATCGCTGAAAATCAAGCCGGATCAAATGCTGGAAAGTATGGATTAAGAAACCGTTATGAAATAAAAAAAAGGTTCTTTGAAAAATAGAACCATTCAACCAGAATGCGTAGCTAAATATCTCACCACCAACTTTTTCGCAACAGAAAGCTAATTCATTGCAGCAGATAAGAATGAAACCTAAGGAATTAAACCCTAAAACAAACTCTGAGAGACGCACTCTCATGCAAGGATTTTCCCCACAAAAGGAATTACCTCGCTTTCTTACTTGTCTTTCCCAATTCAATTTAGGAAGAGGATAGTAATTGACGGTAAGATAAATTTATTTTTCAAAATGCCATATCTAACATTTCAGTGCACTGAGAAGCAAGGATTTTCACCGCACAAGGACTTACCACGCATTCTTACTTGCCTTTCCCAATTCAATTTAGGAAGAGGATAATAATTGACGTAGAGATAAATTTCATTTTCGAAATGTCATATCCAAATTTTTAAGCATTGAAAATTCTTGGATTCCACTACAACCATTATATCAGCGATTTATATGAAATTTTGATAGGTATTTAATGGGTAAAATTACTCTGATGATGAAATAATAGTGGCATTCAAATAGAATGCGTAACTGAATCATCTCATCATCAAATTTTCCTTAACAAAAAATTAGCTTATCGCAGCAAATAAGAATGAAATCGAAGGTATTAAACCAAAAATAAACTCTGAGAGATACACTCTCATGCAAGGCTTTTCACCAGACATGGACTAACTTCGCTTTCTTACTTGCCTTTTCCGTGTCTCCTGAGTGCGATTTCCAGTGAATCACACACGGAGATCCGAAAACTCGCAGCACAAACAGACACATGCTCAGAGGCCATTAAAAAGGTTTCCACCCTTCAAGCCCCTTCTCCCTGTGTTCGCTCACTCCCCCTTTGCCCAAATTACTCTTCACTCTCACCCCTAACCCCAGCCACACCTCCCCTTGGAAGCATCAACTCCCTTCCCGCCTAAATCCACACATACCCAACGTTTTCTTTCTCAAATCCGAGTAGGGTTTCACATCCTCATCCCGCTGATTCGCGCACAGCAACGAAAGGGATCTCCCTTAATTGCTTTCGGACTTTACGGGAGGTTGCAGCAGGGTTGTTTTGGATAGGATGGAGGAGGGGTAGCTAATGTGTTGAAGGGATGGAGGCTTGGGATGATTTCCTCGAGTCCAAAATCGGCTAACTTTTCTTTTGCTGAAGAACGTATCTTTTACCATGGTCAAAGTTTTTGCAGTTTCAAAGGTTAATGCTAACTTGATAACAACTTGAAAAAGGCAAATTTAAACATATTCCGGCGTTATATGGTGGATTTTTGCCATATTCAAATAAAATCTGGTAGTACTTTTCCACAATATTCGTTGAATATTCCACAATATTCCATAAGATTGCGGAAAAGTGCTGACGGCTTTTACTTAAATTTGACAAAGGATAATGGACTACATAGATTGGATTCTCTGCGTAATAGTTGCAAAAGCTTTTATGACATTAAGCAGCTCAAATTTCCCTGCTAACTGTAACCAATTGGAAATTAATTGTAATGATAATCTATATACCGGACTGGGTTCTATCTTTCCCGAGCCGACAGGTGGACAGGTAGTTACAAATAAAAATTATTTTGGCTTCAGGACTAAATGTGTCTCGTAGGTAGTAATATAACCTATTAAAAAAATGTGATCCATTCGGGTATGCGTGGATGGAAATGAAATGCTGACTGGGCGGTCTAAAATGAGCGGCTGGCACGACTATGCGGAAGTACATGGTTCAGAAGAATTTTATGTGTATGGAATATGGAGGATGCGCAAAAAGCTTGCAAATAATGGGAGATCATTTTAAATAGGGAACATTTTTTCAGAGACTAACCTCTCTAAATACAAATTTATATTTGTCATTAGTACGAATTCAAATTAGGCACATTGAACACTTATATAAAAGTCTTTGAAAGATTTGAAATGTTTTACGAAATGTATGCCACAAGGGGTATTTTTTCAGAGACTAACCATCCTAAATATATATTTATATTTGAATTAAGCACGAATTCGAATAAGGAACATAGAACACGCAAGGATAATCCTCTGAAATATTTCAAATGCGTTACGAAATTTATGCTGTAAGGGGTATGGCGATAGATCAAGATGTGGAGTAGAGTGCGGAGCAGTCGCTGTTGGTTTTTGTCCCAACATCACAGTGATGGATTCCAGAGGTAAGGACGCGGTGTGTTAAGAGTCGTGGATGTCAGATGGAAGGCCAGTGAACTCAGACGGCCCGCCATCCATATTAAACGAGCGGGGGTTTTTGTGCGGACTGAGCGGGGATCAGCGCATGGCGGAAGGAGAGATGGAAACGCGTCCTCTCTCTTAATTCCTTCTGCATGAGATGCAGTAGCGAGAAAAACCAGGATTTTAGATCAGTTAAAAATGATATACAGGAATGTATTATACCACGAAAAAGGAGAGAAAATAATATCTTTGCATAAAAGTAACGCCAGGAGTAATTTTTCCTAAAAATACATTAAATAACAAAGCTTTGTGAAATACTCTTAGTCTTTCAGGTTGTTAACATTTAGAGGGAAATTTCAATTCGTCAAAAAGACTCTATAACACATAATGGAAGTTTATTTCTAATAGATAAAATATTTGAGGTAGGAGAGAGAATGTATTTTTCCGGGATAAAACGACAGATAAGAATATCTCTGTGAGAAAATAATGCTAGCATTAATGTTTTCTAGAAATACATAATAAAGGAAATACGTAATACTGCGATAATTTCATAATTATGAAATTATCGCAGTATTACGTTTATAATATATTTATATATTTATAATTCTTTCTTATATATTTATTATATAAACGTATAATAATTTAGAAATCTATTGGAACAGTTTAAAAAAACTTGAAAGGGCATAATGTGAGTCTATTGCAGAGTGAGAAAAGTTTTTCAGGACAGCTTTCTAAATAGAAATTTATATTAGCCATAGTGTGAATTAACATGACGTACAAAGAACACTAACAGAAAATTCTTTGTCAGATTTCAAATATGTTACGAAATTTATGCATCAAGAAATTCTCTGGACATATATTACAAGGAGGACTCATACTTAGAATAAGATATTTTAGTTCTAAATGACTTAAAGTTATCGTGTGAGGACATCTCAAATTATGCAAGCAAAGCACGAAAGTATGTTCACCGGGAAATTTTTCTCATTATTTAAAAAATGGAATGCCCGGTTAAACTTTTGCCATTGAACAAAGAATTGGGATAACCGAGGGAAAAAATCATCTCTTTATCGTTTATGGGGGAAAAGCAACTGTGCAGGAATTATTATTTTTTTAGACAAATATTTAATTTTTTCCAGATTTTAAACCGCAAAGAATGCAAAATTTCCTAAATGGCTTGCATTGAATTGGATTGAATTAGCCTCAAATATATGCAACCAAATGTAAAAATAATATCAGAAATGGAAAATGGTGATAATATATCGGCACAGGATAAAACGTGTAGGTATGGTCGACTTTTAAGAACAATTTTTTTATGTACAGCAAAAGCGTTTATGGAAACTTTTCCTCTTGAACCAAAATATTGGTATGCATGGAATATTCATTGACGTACATAGTTTTTAGACATAAAATATATCTCAATAATGTTGATACAAAAAGTTATTCTTTTGAATCTTAGAGCTACCACCTGCACACGAGGCTAACGGGATATCAAACGTTCCCTTCACAGATTCGGTCTCGTCTGTGACAGCAGTGATATGGCGCAAGATGGATACGTCCTTACCCACTCCAAATGCAATTCTCCCCTCCGAAATCGTAATGCAAACAAGAACCCTAATTAAACCTCTCAACGTCTCATCTCCACTCCTTCGCCACTCCCCTTAATTCCTCCTGCCGTACAAAAAAATATCGCGAAGAAAAAATCTCCGAGCGAGATCCCACCTTACGCCAACCCACACATCATCCATTGCTCGTCTCGACGAGCTTAATCTGTTGACTCCCACGTCGTCATCCCCTCAGGAGCCTCATAAAAGACCAGAAGACTGAATTAGGTACCTTTTCTGCGTACTCATTAGTACACTCGATTATGCATCGTTTATTCACTTAAAGCATCCAAATGATCGCAGTAGATAGCATTTTCTACATAAAAAGGTCACCAAGTCGCTTTCTAAGGAGATGAGTGATTCAGAAGATAGCCTTATGGAACACACAATTTCTCTCACCCAAGTTTTTCCTTTAGCTATTCCATCAGCATAGAAGCAACCATGAATGTTTTAACTTTGCGAGGTATATTTTGCAGTTACTTTGGCTCCGCGATTTATTTAGGGAAGGATTATTTTGACCCTATTAGCAGCGTATGAATGTTCGAAATTTTCAGCAAAAGGGTAAAGTTCATCTGAGAAAAGGGTAAAGATTCTGCAATGAAGCCATTCAAACATAAGTTATCAGTCTTTAAGAAATTAGACATAAAACAGAAGTTGATTAAGGAGAGATAAGAGATAAGGAGAGACTTTCAAAATCTCTATGTATTTGCAGAACTTACTGCGCATTTTCATAGAGTAAGCATGGTTATTAGCATCTAGGGCAAAGCTCACTTGTAGGAGGTCGAGGTAAAGGCATATGACGCAACCAGTGGCACAGAAAGAATGGGAGGAGAGTAAATTAAATCGCTTTTAACTTCGTCAGCATGATTTGAAAGAAAAATGAATAGGCGTGTAGGTAGCCCTCTTTCAAGACAAGCAAAAAAGAGAAAGCACTGATTATAACCCAGTCCAAGAATACTAGACCAGCTTATCATTTGTCAACGAAATTGGAACAAAGTAAATACTCACACAGTAACTGACAAACTTAGTCCAGATTCATATATATTTTCACTGTGTACTATTTTCACCATTTCTTTAACCTGGATATGAAATAAAGTATACCTGTCATTAAAACCAAATCATGAATTTCCAAGAGAACTAGAGCCCATCAAAACTTTTATACGTCCAAGAATAAATTAAAAAAATAAATATAAGCTCTTTAACCCTTTCTGGACAACATTTTTTTTACTTGAGGAAAAAAATGCTTTCCTTCAAAATGTCAATAAAGGGAGTTCATAGAAAGCACACCCACCCTATTTGAATAACCTTTTCTCAGAATTGATTAAACTAAGGTATGTGCCAAATTCGGCAAATTGGGCATTCCCGTCACAGTTAGGCTTTACCAGAAGGTAGGCCACCGGCGCACAATTGTTAGATTAAAAATAAATAAATCATTATTAACTCCCTATTTACAATAGTGAGTCTTACTAATAACACACTGGAACATCTACGTTCAAATTTTCTCTTTCCTAATATATGTCTACGCGCGATGTGGAAATAATTAATAACTCTATTACAATCAAACATCAGCTGGTAGCATAGAAAGAATGTGCTAGGGAAAAAGTTATTTTTCCAAAAAGCAAACAAAAATGTATCCATAATAACGTGTCTGATGAAATTAGGTTGCTTAGTAAAATAAATTTAGAGAGACATAAAAATCAGACTTATTATGAAATGGATGCACTAAGTGCTGTCATCATTTCAGCGAAACATAATAATGAATGGGAAAATATTTGAAGAATTTCCTTGGATAATTGGTATTAGTAGCAATAAATCGAGTTATTTTCATGAAATTAAATAAACATCTGGCATTTTTATTCAAACACAAGTGTACATAGCATTTTGTACAATTTTGAAAAACTTTCTGAAGCACTCTCGGAGTCATCAGGTGACTCTGATTCCAAATATTCATCGCTTTAGATTTCACCAGCCTGAGGATCATAGGTATCCTTTGATGGAACAATCACATTTTGAACAACACCCCTCCTCCGTTTCTCATAAAAAGTCACGGGACTAATTTTTTGAAATGCCAATAATCTAATATATCTATATATAAATGTTAGAACTTAGTCATTTAACTACTCTTTACACTCAATGACATAAATACGACGAAATTATGAAATACCTTTATTATACATCTGGTTCATAAAGAAATTTATTGTTTGCAAATTTCGAAAGCAATTGGTCTTACATAGCCATATTGCGGTATGAACCTATACGGACGAATTCGTCACACAACTTTTCTTCCCTCAATTTCAAATAATATGAAACAATTACATGTCACGATTACATTTTACATCTTATAAAAACAATTCGAAATAAATTTCAGAAACTCATTTATTTACGCTTGATAGCCAAAAACTAAAAGAAAAACACAACAAGTAGACTTCAATGTGAGTGCCATTTTTCCTCGCTTGGTGCTAACACTTATTACTGACGACAGATGCGAACGTGCCGGAAGCGTCAGTATGGGCAATAGTGGAATAACTTACTTGACTACGGAGGATTCTGGAGGTATGTGCCGAATTCGGCACGCCTCTTCTAATACACCTCCATACCTCTTAGGCATTATCAACATAATTTCTCGATCTTTTCTTAAGCTGACGTCCATTTTCTTCCTCCTTTCAATGGTTCTTGCGCGTTAGTCCGATTGGAAGATCGTGTATGTACCTAAATCATAATATAATATTGGTTGACTGTACTTTAAACTAAGTCCCGTAAATTCAAATCACCACAGCCAGCGACAGCCGCAAGACAATTTGTGAATAGAAGCATTAACCCATTAATTGACACAATCATCTTTTGATGACCTCCTATTGAAATTAACATAGGATATTAAAAGCAAAAACAGTAATTTACAAGGATATAGAAAGCTAGGAGTGAGTGAGCGGAAAAATGAATACTACAATAGCAGCAGTGGATTCGGGAACCCAGGGCGGGCTCTCATGGGGTACACTCTCGAGGGCCGGGAACCAAGTATGAGACTAACAGGCCCACGCCATCTCAAGAGGGGAAGGATGGAGGATGGAAAAAGGATGGGAGGCATCGCCACGATGATAGCCCGACGACACCTCCAGGGGAAGGATAGGAAAGGAAGGGCGGGACGGGAATACGCTCGCCACCATAGAAGCGAGAGGGGCCCACTATTATTGAAATCATACTTTTATGTTTCTTCGAAGAGGAAATATTTTCCTATGAGGAAGAAAATTCTACGATTATTCGTAGATACTACAATAGCAGCAATAGTTAACGGTATAATAAGTATTTTACTTATCTCAAAACAAACGACATGCTGCCCCTCAATTTGTGCAGGCATGAGTCTATAGATGTGACATGTATGATTCTTACTCAATACTTCGCATTATTAATTTTCACCAGAGAATGGCTGAATGGAAGGGGAGAAATGGAAGATTTTTCAAATACACACAATCATGCTCTTTTTCCGAAGTGTAAATAGATCAGCACCACTTATAGAGATGAAATACCAACACTATCTGATAAAAATTCATAGAGGTCAATGCAAAGCGGGAGTATTGGAAACATGCCGATACATCCATGAAGAAAGAGGAAAGATAGCGGTAGATGTTCCACCCCGGAAATGATGATGTGATAAATAAAGAACTTTATTCTTGATTCCACACCGAATTACGAGATCCGCAGTTGAGAGTGACACATCAGTGGATTCTCAGGGAAAAATGGGGATATGAGCAATGATGAGAGATATATTCCCAGATTAATTCATGTCCAAGTGTTATTAATTCATAACGGGGAGGATTATGGATTTAATTCAGTATATATATTGGGCGCTTTGACCCCATTAATGAATACACCAATATACCTTAAATTATCAAATTATATGCATGAATACATATATATTGAAGTCCCTGGTTTAGCTGAAGAGAACAAAAGATTTCCAATTCAGAAATCCTAAAACACTATGTACCCGATCACGCAGTACTATCACCTTTAAATTCTCCGAAATGCATACATTTAGGCTCTTTTGGTAATACACAAGCGAAAAATTTTCAATGAATCAGAGCCATGATTAACGGAATGTTATGCCAACATATTTACGATACTAAAATTAATATTGCAGTTAATGCATATCGAGCAAATCATGCATTCTTCCACAAAAAGAATTCTGTGATAGCTTCGCCCGCCAACGCTCTAACTGCGAAGACCTGAGCTGCTTGGAATGGCAGCTCGAGCGTGTTTTAGTTCGATGTTTGGGCCGGATCGGAGGCAGCGGAGTAGCCCGGATGAATCTAAAGGAAAGGCGAGAGACATTCAGCGGAGACCGGGCCTCGGACATAAAGAACAGGAGGAGAAGAGGGGCAGAGGATTATTCGCCCTCAGGGGAGATTGAATGCGGAGGGACCCTGTTTGGGGGCGTGGGCGATTCTCTGCTCCGTCAAAGGCGAGGCACCGGGATGGGATGCATGGGTGACGGCTTACGCGGCCTGGGCGGCGACGGCTCACGCGCTGTGGGTGCGGCGACATGTAGGGAAGAGGATATAGAGCGTGGAAATTGCAGGGTCGGACAGTCGGATGGATGAGAATGAGAGGGCTTCGCCGAGATTAGGGCGCGGAGATAGGGGAAACTTAGACGCTTAAGCAGCGATGATGAAACAATACTGATGACCGAAGCTCGATTCCAAATATTATCATTTACTTTGCTGCAGTTTAAAAAAAATGTATGACATAAATATAACTCAAGTAAGAAATACTAGCAGAATATAAATGGTGCAAAGATGCTTAAATATACAGAAGTGCCTTTGTATCGATTTCGAAAAAGGAAATATCTAAGAAGGACCATCGTAATATCATTTCTAAAGGCAAATGATTTACTAAATAGGGGTACGTAATTATTTTACATACTACTTTAGGACTATTCACGACGTACAGTTATTAATTTAATTGGACACTTTGATAAAAGATATTTTCTGTAGCATTGAATAATTGGACTATAATAAGCATCGTGTTCAGAATTGAACGTGCTCAAGTGATACCAGTCTCTATGTGTAAAGAGATAAAAAATTCGGGGCAGAGAGAAGAGAAAAGGGAATTATCACCCAGAATGTTTTTAAACGGTGTATTTAGTAAATTATTTCAAAAAATAAAAAGTTCTGTGAGGCCTAAAAAATACGTTCTAATATGAGGGTTCAAACAACCAAAGTACACGTCATTAACTCATAAAATAAACTATTTTATAACGTACATAACTATTGATACAGCCAGTAAATATTTTAGGGATATAAAAAACCCGTTTTCAGGCCTAATGATATGCAACCAGTTTTTCAGACACCCGGATAAAATTCTGGGCTCCCAAAAT